>NC_052960.1:18235541-18442833 GCF_013358895.1 Oreochromis aureus | reverse complement strand
AAGTTGGTTCACCTATTTTCTTTTTACAGTGTATTAGGAAAATATATTTTCTAGTGCTTATTTGTTGTGTATTTTGTTTTATGCATGTAATAACAGGCCAGTATATTAGAGGCCACTTTTCAGTTATAAACTGTGTCATAGGTCATTGCTTAGCAAGACTGTGGAGAACAGGAAGCTTTGTGAATAGTTGCAGAAAGCATTGCCTGCGTTTGCGCTGCTAAAAGAGAACAACAGGAAACAGCGGGGCGAGATGCGGTTAAGATAGATTTCTAAGTAACTGCAGAAAATCACCGAAAAAGGAATTGTGTCTAACTGTCAGTAACGGTAACTGATCCATGTTATGTTATCTGCTTACGCATGAGGGGGCGTGAACCCTGACAGTATGATCTGTGCTTCCTCTTTGAGATCTACGCAGAGGGTGACGTTGTACATCTCCCACATATGTGTTAATAAATAATTGTTGTTGACTGGATCTGCTCTGTGTATTGGTTGTTTATTCTCAGCACACCAAAAAAGAATCGAAGAAGAAATGCTCAAGTAACTATGTAACACGTACGTAATCCAATTCCACAACACGCTGTGATGGGGAAATCAGCTGAGCGGTGTTTTGCTGCCCATTTTATTTCGAATCTGGCGCGAACCGGCGAGCCAGTTCCTAAATCACGTGGTACGGACTGCCCGCGAGGCCTCGAACGTCACTGCATACGTAATCAAAGCAAGCCTCGCGAGATTACCCGACACACAGGATACGTCACTAGTCAGAGGAAACATGGCGGAGGTCAGTGGTTGTTTTGGAAGGAGGACGCACGGTTTCTTACACAAATTAAATAACTACTGCCTACGTGCCAGCCACAGTAAACACGGGAAAGGTGCCTCACACGGTTCGCCTTTGCCAGCAGGGCTTTTTTGGGGTGATAGTCGTATTGGCGGGCCGTATGGAGCCAAAGACGCCGCGGACACAGACCGCGCTCTAGCTTCTCGGGACGGTTACACAAGTGTAAAGCCGGTGCTTGGTGCTATTTGGGAGAACGGAACGGTTGCAGAGAATTACCATTACTATGTTCCTGAGGAGTTTTCTCTTTATAACAAGAACCAGGTACAAAGAGAAAACAGGAATCTGTCTCGACAGTGGAGACGCACCGGGTTTTGGAGGACTTTGCCCCGAACTTTCCGCCGACAGCAGAGCCCTTATAGTCATCATTTGTACTGGCAACAGGGGCAATGGTCATTTGTCAGGGCTTACAGCGGTGATGGAGTCAGACCCGAGCCTCTTTACAAAACCAAAACTGGCTACTATGATATCCTGGGAGTGGCACCTTCCGCCACTCGAGCCCAGATAAAAACGGCGTACTACAAGCAGTCCTTCACCTACCACCCGGATAGAAACACTGGCAGCGAAGAGGCCACAGTCCGCTTTTCGGAGATCAGCGAGGCCTACACCGTGCTGGGAAACAAGGGGCTCAGGAAGAAATATGACCTGGGACTACTGAGTCTGGCAGACCTCACCGGTACAGCCAGGCCTTCCCCCAAGGACACGAGCGGGAGCGCATCCAGACGGCAAACCGACAGCCGACGCTCCGTAGTGGACCCAGACGGCCGAGGAGGCATCTTTGATTTCGACCAGTTCTACAAGTCCCACTACAGCGAGCAGCTGCAGAGACAAAGAGACATCCGAGTCCGCAAAGAGGAGATACTGAAGAAGAAACAGGACACTATAGGCGAGAAGAAAATGGGCAAGATGATGGAGCTAGGAGTTGGGATGCTGCTGGTGGTAGCCATAGGTATACTAATGAACTTAAAACGGGGATGAAGACATCTTCTGGGAAACGATGGAAACTGTAGTGGCACCGAACACTGTGGGTCCCCCTTGAAACTCCACCACCGATCACACTATTAAACATTTCACCTGTGCAATTTTAAGTCAGTTACTTGACCTATATTGCCAGCAAGCATCCATTGGTTAAAGCTGGTGAGGATTTAAGGCGTTTTTCGTTCAAATGTGTTGTTAAAATTAGCTGATTCTGGAGCTTTGATCAGCAAAACAAGTTAAATGTGCACATGAGCAAACATATGCACATTTGCTCTTTGTGAATGCATCATATAGAAGGGGTTAAATATGACAAAAAATATAAATCACTTGTGGTCTTGGTTCATCCTGTATTACCTTTGGCACAGCAGCACTTCAGTGGTTGGTTTATAACCGTTCACTTCAGCTCCTTTGGCTTTAATAAAGTCATTTGTCTGGTAGAAATTATACAAATTTTAATGACGAACCAAGTTTCAATGGTAATGTGTTGCTATTTATGACATATTTATAGCAATATACGTAAAGGTTGTGGTAATATCTTGAAAGCCCAGCCAAAATGGGCATTAAAGCAACTTTATGGTTAAAATCAGATGGTTATTTTTAAAGAATGTGCCTTTGATTATATTTATTGTGAAATTACTGGGTATATTGTTTCAGATATTTAATGAATAAAAGACTTATGGACACTGTTTGTGTTGCCTGTTTTTATTTGATTTTGTCAATGTATGTAGTGTTTTTAGTGAGAACAGATTTTAAAACATAAAAATAAATATTAATTACATAAAACAAGCATGTGTATGTCCATAGATCACACGATTACAATGAATACTGTATATTTAAAATCGACAAAAGTAAACAATACTGTTTTTAAAGTAGAAGTCTTCTTAAAACAAATACAGCACATGTAGTGCATTTAGAAATTCACACACATCATCACATTTAAAAGTAAACAAGTCATGTCAGTGCATATTAATACTGAACTCAGGTCAAATAAACCCACAGTAAATCTACACTCAAACACAGTTAACATAATGAATAATATATTTTATAATTAAAAATGCTTACAATACAAGCAACACTAAAATCTGTTAAATAACATCACGTAGCTTATTCTCGCAAGTCAGACTTGCTCAGTTACTGTGTTTCTTCAGTCTGTGAAACTAAACATTTTCCCCCTTTTCATGAAAAATATTACCTCATTTTGAATTTGATGGCAGGACCATGTCACAATAAAAGCCAGGGGGGCAACAAAAGGTGGAAAAGTAAGTGGTTATTAAAAGGAAACAGCTGGAATGAAACAGGAAACAGCTCTGTAAACTGCTGAACAATTTCAGAATAATGTTCCTCTGTAAAATTATGAAGACTGTCTCATCATCTACAACACATAAAACAGACATGACTCCTTTCCTAAGAAGTGATGCTGCCATCAAATTAAAATTGAGCTAATCGTACATTTTCTCAGTTTAAACATTTGATATGTTTTCTACGCTCTACTGTGGATAAAATGTGTTTTTGAATGCAAATCACAGCATTTTGTTTTTAATCTACATTAACACGATGTCCCAACTGTTTTAGAATTGTATGTGTATATCTGATGACCGATCACTAACAATGTCTGCAGACCCGCAGGCAGGTGTGTGTCTTTCTTCAGATAACGGGGTTTAGAGCGTCATAGAGCCGCTGCACCGCCAGTTCCACCATCTCTCTGAGTGAATCATCCTCTGTGCATTCATCTTCGTAGCACACAGACTGGTGAGGGAATAAGAAGTCAGCGACATATTTAAACACCAAATCAGCAGCTCCCACTAACAGGATAAAAGACCCTCACCCTTGTTTTCAAGCAAATGTGCACCGTCTTCCCATCCACAGTCACAGAGATGATTTTACCATCGCTGAAGTTCACGCATTCTTCTCCAAACATGTCCCTGAAAACAGACAGCAGACAAATAATATAATTCATTAAGAGCTTAGCAACTATTTATCCGAGGAACTTCATTTCCATAAAAATATTCATGCTACTGCATTATAAAAATGTTTTATGGATTTATTCTATCACTTACTGCAACATGACTTCTAGCCGGGTATGGAAAACATCCATGTCCATAGTGCTGCTCTGGGTCTCCATCACTGCTCATAAGGCAGAAAGCAGATCTCTGGCATTAACCAGATAGCACCGGATAATAAAACCTCAAACTTACAGCGGCAACTAAACACACATGTGCACCACGTGTTCAGTGGAACTGTGTTAACTGTATATAAAAGATGGATGTAACATTGAGTTCTGAAAAGTGAAACAAATGCAGTATGCATTACTTCTAATCACCTGCAGAGGGCGACTCCTCTTACAGCAAAAAATATCAGTTTGTACGTGATAATGACCCTGCTTTTCATTTGATTTATGACTTTAGGAAAGACATTCCTCTATTAAAGACTAAGACTATATATCTTTTAAAAAAAAATTTTTTTAAATTATGGTCACATGTAACATAATATATATGACGAAGTATAATATGCTTAAAGACAATAATTCCCAAAAAGTGTGCCATGAAGCAAGTCCAGGTGTTTCATGGGAAATTGTAAAAACAATCCCATATATAAAGTTCTGAGTGAACTGTTAATATAGTGCATGAGTACTTTGTGCACAGAACCCAATCCATTTGTGCAGTTTCTGGATGCTAGAACATAATAGGAGTGTGACACATCCAAAGGCCCTGATTTACAGCCAGGAGAAAAACAAAGGGGAACTTAATATGTCATAAAAACCAAAACTAACAACCAGTGCATGATCATCAACCAAAAGAAAAGATTAAAGAAACAATCTAATGGCCAGAATCACCAAGACTATAACTTCTTTGACCTCAGGTGGATTGGGGATGTCAACAGCCCTTAGCTCAAATGTCACAGGCAAACTGTTTAATTTCAGGCTTCAAAGTGTGTGTGAACAAACCAGTGTGGGATTTCACCTTACCTACATCCATCTTTTATATATATATAACCAAGCTGACCTTTTTGAGCCTTTGGGTTGGACTGCACCTCCAGTACCACGGTGGTGACAGCATCAGCATACATGTCATTTAGAGGGTTAGCTATCCACTAAAAGAGCAGATAAAGATAAATTAATAAAACACAAGTCCCAAGCTGTCTCTGAGCATCACAATGTACACTCCCGTTAAAAATCTGTGGCTAGGAGCAGAAATAACCAATCATGAAGTTGCCCCTTAGATTTTATATGGCTACAAAGGAGAGTGATCCAGTCAATAGTCTGCACCGAACCAAACCCAGGAATGTAGTTTACTGGACACATGCACGTGGAAAGCTGCAGAAAACACAAATGAGTAGTTGCTATTACGTGGCACACTGGTGCAGTGTTCACCTTCTTACCTTGTTAAAAGGATTATTAGAGTGTTTCAGTGATATCAAACCCTGGATGGCTTACACTAAACTCTGTGTCTATCCTCTAAAGAAAGAAATTTAGGACTCCCAGTTATGCACACTGGTGTGAAAAGCACAGCCTCTCACCTCTAGCAGCACCATGCCGGCCTCTTGGATCAGAGTGATGTTTTTAAAGATCTTCAAAGTGTTCCTCTCAGTTCCGTCCAGCTCTTCAACATCACCTGACACAGACAGTCACCACCGTGGGGTACAAATCACTCACACAAAACTCAAAAGGATGCAGTATGTGACAAACTGTAACAATGTGGGCAGTTCAGTGTTTTTTTGTTTCTTTTTATGAGTTTGGATGGTCTCAGTCTACTGATGCATGCAGAGATGGTCGTAGAGATTTCCACAGAACTGGTCACGCAGTCTTACCTGTGAGATTCCTCAGATGGCAGACAAGCAGTGAGTAGGGTCCAGTGAAGGGGATGGCCTGGGTCTGTTTCACTGTACTCATGGCCAGCTCTGTGTACGCTGCAGAACAGACACATCAGGTCAGTACAGGTCCGAGAGGAGGAATGTTTCATTCAATCGTTCAGTCTACTTTGGTTTAGTTTTGAGCCCAAATACCCCAAAACAATGACAGAGCCATGAAGCATTAACGCTACTAAAATGCTTTGGTGGCCCTGTGCTCCATTTGGGGATGATGAAAGTGAACTTACTGGAAAGGTCAGAGGGATTGAGGATGTGGTAGTTGAAATTCTTCTTCACCAGTATGCCTGATACCCTCTGACCCTGAACACACTTCTTATCAGCCAGTGAGCCCATCACCTGAGAAGAGAAGTGTATCCGTCTCATTTTCAGTGGATTTGTCATTTTTAACAGTGTCATTAAAAAGCATACGCACAATGCAGCGACTGCTGATCACAAAAAGCGTACTGCACCTTAGCCAGCTTCTCTCCTCTGAAGTTCAGCGTGACAGCCTCAGTGTTGCGAGGGTTGTGGACTTCGATGTGAACCTCGTCGTTATCCTCGTACTCTCTGATCAGCGCGGCTTTCAGGCGCGCCATCTCATTCTGCTCCCCGTGTACCAGGATCTGAAATTAAACATGTGCAACATTTTATGCAAGGGGGGGAAAAAAAAAAAAAAAGAGTCCAGAGAACTGTGAATTTCACCACACTGCTTTCTTCTCATACCACATGTGGTGGTTTGAGGGCTCTGATGAACTCGCTGGTCTGCTGGTAATCAGTGTGGGCGGAGAAGGAGATGTAGTCCACCGACATCTTTAGCTGCAGCTTCTGTCCCGACATGGTGGTGATCTCCTCTGGCTCAGACATGATGTGCTGCAGTGTGTGCACAGCGGGAAATTATCTTCTTGATAAATCATTTTGTCAGTGAAATGATTTAGAAAATAGTTAAAGAAAATGGCATGTAAATTGTTTTTAGAGCCGTCAGTTTGATTGCTTTACCAAATTAATGACCTAAAAACTTCAGATGTTCGATTCATTTTCATTAGAGAGAATGAACAAAAAACATTGAAAACTTTTTTCCCTTCTTCTTATGCTAACTTAATTTATTTTCTTTAAAAAAAAAAAAAAGAGTAATTCATGGTCTTTACCCGTTGTCTCTGTCTTATGTCACAGCTTCTGAGTTTTAAATTTGATGGCTTGAAAATTGCTGTAAATAACGGCAATCTGGTGCAATTGAATCAGCATATCTATTATTAGATCACAGTATCTTTTCCCACTTTGCTAAGAAACACTTTTTTGCCGTCCCGCTGTGCTCTAACCTTGGCGAGTGTGCCCTCCACGCAGTAACCAGCGATGATAACTCCATTCCTCTTGTCGGTGCACCAGCTCTCAAAGAGCTCCCTGGAGAGCCCGCTCTGCATCATGCCCGGAGACGCCATCACCACGCTGGGGCCAATATCATCAAAGTGATCCATGCTCTGGAAAGAACAGACAGTGCTGCTTTATTTTGGAGAGAGGCAGTCAAGCCTGAGAATATGCACAGGGTTTCTGTGACAGTCTCTACCTTCAGATTGCTGATATGCTTGAAGACAAAAGGGTTGTTGATATTTATGGCCTTCCGGATCTTGTCGTTCATTGCGTTAACATATGTCTGGTACACAGCCATGCACTTCTTGGCCAGGGAAGAAGCATAATAGATGGGGATGTCATGGAGCTCTGGGTGATTCTGCCAGTACTCGTCTGCAAGAGAACATTAAACCCAATCTTACAGACTTCTATGAGTGATAATGGGATAAAGAGAAGACAAATAACCAAAGTCATAACTATCAGAGGAAATCCAGTGCTAAACATAAATTTGAACATTGAGGTTAACAATATTGACACACATTATCACATTTTCAGTATCAGGGAGTCAAACATGACTTCTAACCCAAGATAAGCAGCAGTTCCTGTGCTCTTCCCAAAGCAAACACAGGGATTAAACAGCGACCCTCTCTGTTGACAATGTCATGGACGGTGTTACAAAACCGAGCTTCTCGCTCCTCCCTTTTTTCATGGATGTGAGTGCCGTAGGTGGACTCCTGCAGAAAGACAAATAATGGTTTCTGACTATGTTCCGCCCACCTACCTACAGAGCCTTTTAAAAAGGTGTTCAATATGACTTATTATAGTTAAATAATGTCATACTATGATTAAGATGTCAGGTTTGACACTGGGGATCTCAGCTGCCATGAGGTGCCTGTCTTCTTGTCGGGAAAAGTCTCCTGTGTACAGAAGCTTTGGAGGGAAAAGGAGATGGGGAATGTACATGTAGGTTAGCTTTTAAAAAAAAAAAAAAAAAAAAAAAAAAGAGCAAACAATCCTTTCTTATCATTATCGATTAAACAACAACAATTTTACTTTGACTCCAGCTATTTCGATCATGAACATGGCAGCTCCCAGCACATGACCAGCGTGGTAGCACCAAAACTTGATTCCAGCCACCTCTTTGACCTCGTGGAAGTTGATTGTCTCTATCTTGTCCATGCTCTCCTCCAGGTCGGTTTCAGTGTAAAGCATGTCGTCTGCCGAGATGTTACTGCAATAATAATAAAAATATGACTGTATGCTGCACTGCAATTAAAAGGTAATTGTCTCTAGGTACCTTTGCCCCTACCTGACTTTAACATAGTCTGATAGGAGCCAGCGGTAGATGGCTTTAGTGGCATGAGTCATGAAGGTCCTCCCTTTAAAGCTGGTCTTCTGGAGGAACCAGGGCAGAGCTCCACAGTGATCCAAGTGGAAGCTGAAATGAGAACACATAAAACCAGCAATAATTAGAGATCTAAACTGTCATTTCTGTGCAGGAAAAATGTGAAAATGTAAAGGAGACAGGACAGTTGAGCCTCACTGGCTGATCAGCAGCAGATCTATCTCAGCTGGGTCAATCAAATCTATGTATGGGAGAGCGTCCATCCCCTCCAATCCAGGGTGAATGCCGCAGTCCAGCTGCCACACAAAAACAGCTTTGTTCATTTAAATCCAATCTGCATCGGTGCTGCTTTCTGGCACGAATACTACAATAGCAACAATATGTCGAAATATATAAATATATAAAATAATAAAATTTATTAAATTTTAACCAAAAAAATTGCACTGTGCACTCCTTCAAATAGGTAACCGTAATATAGTTATTATTGCTATTGATATAAGTGTATAACAAATTATTTGTCATTATTTATTTTACCATTATTTTCCTTCCTTTGAACTCCAGGATAATGCATGACCGCCCAACCTCCTGCCCAGCACCGCTGCAACATGAGCCAAATACGGTATCATTGCATATATGTGGTTTTATGGCTGCACAATGAATCAGCCATAAAATATAATATTTATATGTATATATAAATATCTAAAATATATAAATTAACTCACAGTGGACGAATCAGGAGCTGGTCGCTTTCCTCGGCAGGGACAATTATCTCTATTTTGCGTTTCGTGGCCATTTTGTTCTAAATTTTTAGTGTCATTTTTAAAATACAAAAATAAATAATAACAAATCCGATAAAACTGCACTCAATGTGTTTGCTGAATGAACTTCCGGGGGCGTGTCCAAAATACGCCCGACTGGAATCAAGTCGTGTGACACAAGTTCCGAGACGGACGTCGGTTGGGTTTTACCAGCTTTGCTCTAACATTAATTAAACAACCCCACGCAAAAGAGGCACGGCGGTTAAATATATTAGCTCAATTTAGGATTATCTATTTTAAGTTCAGCAATGTATCGAAACAATAATCCGTATTATTCGTAGGATTTTTATGTGTTTATTTTTCCTCTGCGTTGCGTCCCCTTTAAGTGGTGTTGGGTGTAGGCTTCAAAGCTCAAAGGGAAGCCGAAGAGTCAAACTGTGAATAAATAGAAAGTGGATTGGAAGAAAAGCAGCTAAACGGTACACTGAGAGGGCCTCGGTACAACAGGTATGCTGTTTCAATCATGTTAGCGTTAGATAATTCACTCTCTTTACAAGCCCCTCCGAGGAAGTCCTCGGCTTGTAACTTTTAAAATGAATGCGACTAAGTGAGTAGGATAAGTTTGAGCCACTCAGGTTTTCTTGTAGCTACAGCACTACAAGCACAGAGCAGCTCGTAGTGTGGGTGATAGGTGTCTTATTCATTAGTGTTGGTAGCCTGGGACTCCGTTAGCTTCATCTGTTTACAGACACGCTGTTCAAACCGCACCTAACGAGGCTGTTACAGTAGCAGGTGTAGTTTCCTGTTTGAATGGTGCTCCTGTTTTTAACTTAGTGGTTATACGCGTTGTTAAATAGTACTGTAATACTATACTATAATGTTAAAAAGTACAAATAATCTCACAAATTTGTGTTTATAATCGATATTATCAAATTAGTCTCTTGTTTGAGTGTTATATCGTCTGTTATTCTGAGTATTCTGGTCTTGAGTTATTTTCAGATTCAGACGTGATTAAACTCAAGTTGAAAGTGAAATGCGGTTTAGCAGCTGTGGTGACTGAATATAGACAGCAGGACATCTTCAACATTATTCTGTTTGGGCCTTTCTAGCCTTAGTTTAACTTTGCTTTCAGAGTTCCCAGGACAATTACACCTTCCTACATGAAGAAACTACTCTAACAAATATCTCACCTTTTACTTGTGGATGTTGTTATTTTAATTAGGATGTCTTTTTGTGTGTGCTGATACCTTTGTGTGGATGACTCAAGGTTATTATAGTTAACCAAAACTGATGTAGAAGATTGAGGGAAAGGATTTTAGTTAGGTAGAATAAAAATGAAGCCCAAAAAGGAAACCAACTGGAAAAACGTACTTGCAAAACTAATTAAAATGAAATAAAATATCCAAGAAATCTCATGAATTTCATGAAAGATATTTAGCAGGGTTTTTTTTTTTTTTTTTTTTTTTTTTTTGAGCCAGCCTTCATTTCTTAATATTTTACTTTCAATGAAGCCAGACCTTCTTGTAATTTATTACCGTACTCTTGAGTAATAGTTCTCCAGGCTTTCTGAAGGGCTTTCAAAGTTTTCCTTTGGACACTGGCTGCTTTTTCTTCTCATTTTCTGATCAGATCAGATTTTAATCCACTGGGCAGTGCCATCGGAAAAGAGCCTGATTGGCAATGGCTTTATTTTCCAGAATGACAGTGATCCCAAAAACACTGCCAATGCAGTAAAAGTATACCAGGATAGAGAAACGCACAGTAGAACACTATCAGTCATGGATTGGCCTCCCCAGAGCCCAGACCCCCAGTGTCATTGAAGCAGTGTGGGATCATCTTTATTTTTCTTCTTCTCTTAGAAGAAAGAGGAACAGACTAAGTATCAATTATTCAAACTGTATATCCTCCTGTGTCCTGCATTTAATTATTTATGGGCTCCATTAACACCTGAGAAGGCAGCCATTCTGCGCGTTTAACTCTGAGCCTTGTGATGATCCAGGTCAGCGGGTCTGGAGGGCTGGATGCGGTCGTCATGGTGAAGAATGTTCCGGAAAGGCAAAAAGCGCCACAGCAGCAGCAGCTCGCAAAGCAGTGAGATCAGCACTAAGAGCAAGGTGGTTAACAACACAAGCATGCAGACACATGTGTGTCTTTGTGTTTCATTAAGGCGGCGCTGTCTAATGTTTCTGTCTCACTGTAGTCTGTGGACTCCAGCTTGGGAGGACTCTCCAGATCGAGCACTGTTGCCAGCCTTGACACGGACTCCACCAAAAGCTCAGGTCAGCGTGACTTCCTGTTTAAAATTTCGAAGCGGCCTCGCAGTTTAATTTTCTAATGGGTGATTTTTTTTTTATTTATTTATTTTTTTTGTCGTCAATAGGGAACAACACATCTGAGACATGCACTGAGTTCCGGGTGAAATATGTGGGTGCTATTGAGAAGTTAAAGTTTGACATGAGCAAGACCCTCCAGGAACCGCTGGACCTCATCAACTACATTGATGCTGCTCAGGTAAGAAGCTGGAGAAAGATCTGGGCACATTTTAACTTTAACCTTTCTCCTTAGAAACATGCTGTAATTATTCTGATGTAAAACAGAGAAGGTCCTGCAAATTTTGCTTCCTCTTCTCATAGCAAGATGGAAAGCTGCCATTTGTTCCCGGAGACGAGGAGATGGTTTTCGTAGTGTCCAAGTACGGCGTCAAGGTGGCCTCACTGGACCAGTGTGTGAGTAGTAAAGGAATAGAAATAGTGGTACACAGTCATTTCGAAGAATATCCCAAGAACAGAGGAACATTTTGATGTCTAAACTACAACAACTGAGCTCCTCAGTTACCTGAATTTTAAAAAGAAGAGGTGATGCAACGGGGTGGTAAACATGCTCCTGCCCTCAATGCACTGAAAAATGTTGCTGGCATCAAATTCAAAGTGAGCGCGTATTCTGTGAATGTGCAGTGAAATTTCACACTTCCAACCTTTGATGTGATTTGATTTAACAGTTTAATTTAACTTAAATTAAACATGGCACACAAAAGATTTGCAAATCATTTTTGGAAACGGGGTTAACAAATTCAAAGAGGCCCTTACTTTGTGTTTTTGTTGTACAATCTCAGAATGTGCTGCATCGCCATCCTCTCTACCTGATCGTGCGTATGCTGTGCTATGATGACGGCCTGGGCGCAGGGAAGAACCTGCTGGCTCTGAAAACCGCCGACACGAAGCAAGAAGAGTGCAGCATCTGGGTGTACCAGTGCAGCAGCTCAGTAAGTACGAAATGAAAGGTCTTTTACACGGTCACTGTGCGTTTCCTTTTTCTGATGCGTGACATCTGCCATCTGTGTGAACAGGAGCAGGCGCAGTCCATCTGCAAAGTGCTGTCGGCCTCCTTCGACTGCGTTCTGACATCAGACAAGTCCAGAGGCTCTGAGTGAGAGTTGGGATGAGAGCGAAACATCTGCAAAACCAGCAACAGTTAATTAGACAACCAGCATTGTTATTGGCAAAAAAGTGCAACCATTTCCCTTTTATTTTTTTGCACCTTTGCTTTCTTACCCTTCTGAGAGGTCATCTAAAGGGCAGATCTGATGGTGCCTAATCTTTGTTATTGATGGAAAAGTCTGGTGTGAGCTAGCTGTTGTTCCCCTTCCTGTAATCCATCCAGTTAAAACAGAACTGTGGTGAATTTTTCTGAGTCACTTCCTTGGAATTTGTTTCCTTTTTTTTTTGCCTTTTCAGAATAAATATTAAAAGAAGGTGTAGAAAGGAGGGAAACAGTTGCATTAAATATAGCTTTGGGACACAGTGCAGAGCTTTTATAAGTGTAATGTTAAGTGTATTTAATTTACGCAGTGGTACTACATAGTGCTAAAACTTTGCTGGCATATGTTAATTCACGGAAGACAATCATCGGATTAACTGCTCGGTGCACAGATGTGACAGCTGGCTTCAAGAGGAAATCACTCAAATCCCTCTTCAGGTTTAGAAACCCTGTGAGTGTTTTGTTTTCTAACAGCAGTATTGGTACAATAGTGGTCGCTTTTTGACCAGAAGGAATGTTACAAATATTGCCTCATTTTTTTGGACAAATTGATCTTAATTTGTGGGATTTATTCATTTTTAAAGATTTACTTGAGCTTATTTTAAATCTTTTTTTTTAAACTCTTGGTACCAAAAGTGATTAGCTGGGGGAAAAAGTAAATTTTAACAGGCTGGTAGCGACACATGTAAGATTTTGTGGGACTTGTTTACAGTTGTGGTACTAACTTGACTTCACCTTGTGAAATAATACTTTGGTCCAGTTGAAAATGTGTATGAAGAAGGAAAATAAAGACGTGGATCAGGTACAGCAGAGGAGTGTTTTCCTTTTCTTGAGTGCATTTACCAGCAGAGGGAGCTCTTGAGACATTTAACTCTTAGCTTGACAAGATTGTTTTTAAAATGCAGGTCACGAAATATGGTAATGGAAAAAAAAAAAACACTTGCTGCTGGATCACAAACTCTGAAGAAGAAACACACCGACGCCTTGCACCATTTCATATTTTATTATTCCAGTTTTTTTTTTCTCCGATTTACTTGCACAACATAGTTAAGAGTCAATGCAGTGATTCACAGACTGTTAATGAGAATGATTTGAATAGTGTTTGTGTGTGTGCACACATTAGTGTCTGTATTCATGTTTACAGCACACACACAGGCCCAGCTGAGGTTGTGTGACTGCTCATCACCACAGTGCATTAAAAGACATTTACTGCCTGGGTTAACCTGCTCATCTTTTTTTTTTCCTTCCTTTTATTTTCAATATTTTACATTTAAATATCCACAAACAAAACCTGCTCTATTTACACAAACAGATTTAACAATCCAGTGAGTTAATAACAAACACGGTGGAGAGAGTGCGCGTCAGCTGCCGCCCTCTCTTCTCGTCATTCACAAATCCACGAAAGGCTCCGATTTCAGGTTAAATGCCTAAATATCAACAATATGAACAGAGAGAAAGTTGCTCTGCAACTAAAATGAAGTTAATTACACTAGGTTTAATATTTATTTCATAACGCATTAGATAAACTTGTCTTAGAAGTACTATATGAGGCTTAAGCTGCAGGAAGGGTGTTCCCTCTCTCTCTCTGGAGACTGAGAATTTATTTAGCTCATCTGTGAAGAAAAAGTGTCTCGAGGAAGCAACAAAAGTCACAGAGCTTACTCCCGCTTTTCATCTCATTCCCACGCTCTTTTTTTTTTTGCTCCCTGTTATTTGAATATGCTTTCCTTTGCAGCTTATTTCCGTGCAGACAAAACATGCACTCTCACACATACAAGCACACGCTTCTATTCCTCTAATAAGGCAGATGACAGGCGGAGACGGCCTGAGGTGTCAGGACTCAGCATAAAGGTAATTACTGCCTGCTGCAGCTCCAGTCAGCATTGCATCAGGAAGAAGAGGAGGAGGAATAACTGGAGTGTTGCTTTTGAATATGACCCCCTGCCCCGCAGCTTAAATTGGTGGCAGTGTGCATGTGTGGGGGAAAGCCTTGCAGAGGATGCATGTTCCTATTACTCTATGCCGGCTTGGGAAAGTGGGCTCTCCCAGGTGTGATGGGCTGGAGGCTATTTTAGCATGCAGCATCCCCGCTCTCAATTGCCAGTCTGTCACTGAAATTGGGTCAGGGAAAGGCTCCCTTGGGTGCAACTTCCAGCATATTTTAAGGTTAACTTAGCACCATTAGGAAAACCTCCACACGAGAGGGCTACTACATATGTGGAAAGCTGCACCTAAAAGCAGGCATTTCAGAATTGCTCATGCACAGATATGGAATGTAAGCATGGTGACTAAGTTCACATTGACAGCTGTTAGTAAGTTAAAATACAACGCTGTGATTTTCTCAGTACTGTCGCTTTAAGGACTGTCTGCATAATGGAAAAAATGGATGAGAGGAATCCTGTACATACATGTCAACAAGGGAAAAGACAAGAAAAGTGCATTTATTGCGAGAGGACATTCACTACAATCATCTTTGTTTTGTTTTTCTTTTTTAACTGCAAGCATTAAAACCACATAGAGTCCGATGAGTCCCCTGTGACACCCAGACTCGCTGGAGCAGCAGCGACGCTTGAACGAGCTCCCTCAAGACACCAGCGGAGATGGTGATGATGGCGCCGACGACGTCGACTGCAAACACTGGGGCGATGGTGGATGTTTTGTCTGTGATAGTGGGACGTGTGATACTTCCCGAGTCCCGGATTTCAGTCAGCAATGAAGTGCACAAACGTAACGGGGAAGGCGCCTCTTCTCATTGGCTCGCCTTCAATGTGGCCCAGCTGCGAAGAGCAAAGACAGAGATGAGACGTGAGGTCGAGGGACAATATAAGGCTGCCATGACAAGAAAACAGAGGTTTAGTCTGTTTGGGTAGAAATACTTAAATTATTTGAGTCAACTAAAGTATGCACAGACTTCATCTAAAAGATGGACATAGCCACGGGGACGTCACCTACTGGCTGACTAAAGTTGTGTAGCCTCAGGCTGAGCGTTTGGACAAACACGTGAATCTGACTGAGCTGTATGCAATAAGACTTGAAACTAGCAATCGAAACAATAAACTCATCAGGAAAGTGTTCAAGAGGTTAGAAATCAAATCAAATGAGCAACAGGGTTTGTTTTTGCACCTGTTTTGGCAATAAGCAGTGCTGCCCCCTGCTGGCCATTATAAAATAATGCAGTTTTCAGGCGCTTCAGCATTGGCTTCACTTTTTTAGAGCAGGAAGCTACGCCCATCTTTAACATACAGTCTACGACAGTACTAAACACCACAGAAAATAACAGGGTAGTTAAAAACAGAGGGGGAAGACTTTTCCAATTATTTGTGATTTCAACCCATGTGATTCAGTTTTGATATTTTAAATCCCGAAAACACTACTTACATACTTCTTTGGCTTTTATTGGTGTACATTATAATACTTGACACGAGACGTATGCTGTGCTAAAAGTGAGAAAATGCACATGTACAGTCCCTCGGTGCTCATAGAGGGGAAAACGTGCATTTTTTATGTGTGTAAGTATCATCCAGATATACAGCAGGCAGTGTTAGAGGCTCTAAAGTGCTTGTATTTAATTGATATCCTTCTATATTTTCTGTCTTTGGCTCAGAATCTAAAAAATACATCTTCAGCTTTATGAAAAATGAGCATGTATCCAACGTAAATCAATCGGGATTTTGTCAAACAAAACTGAATCAACAGAAACACCATCTAATTCTGCAAAGAGTAATAAAAGGCTACGTCACAACAAACATGAGAGCTTTACATTTAAAAGACTTTCCCCTTTTAAATTACCTTGAGGATAAAGAAGACAGTACCTATTATCTCCATTAAAGACATTTTAAAGGTCGTCTATACCTGAAAGTAAAAAGCTAGGACATGTTTCTGCTCCGATAAAGTTAAATGAAACATGACAAGTAACAACATCAAATGCTGATCAAAGCTTATCAGAGGAACTACATCAGAGATAAAAGTCATGTTTTAAACACTGTAAAGCATTCTTTCCTCATTACGCCGGTTTTCTAGATTATTTTCATAGGAAGCAGACTTTTTAGTGTATGACAGACCCGTTTGTGCAGCCGCAGCTCTGTGCTGTTATTTGATATCTCAGAAACAAAAAGAGTGATAATGTAGCTGGACATAGGACAGAAAGGAAGCATGGCAACGGGGTCCTCGGGGGGAAACTCTGGATCCATGGAGGGACACAAAGTGAGACTGACTAAATACGGTCATATCTGCAGGGGTGGCTCACAGAAAACAAGTTGCAGCTGGTCAGCATTCACACAAGGGGCTCCACAGAGGAAGCAGAAGCAGCAGCAGGAGGAAAAAGAGGAGGAGGGAATGAGCTCATGGTTTATCAAAAAAAAAAAAAATTCCTTTAAGCCACCGTGGTTACAAAGAACGCCGACATCCATCAAAAGAATGTTTAATATCTCAAATCTGAAAACACGTGCAAACATCCAAGATGCACAAAAGAACTTGCACACCGAGTCTTCAACGTGACAGATACTGACCCACCACTCCTGGTCCTCCTCTCCGTCCACCACGATCACCTCGCCCTCGGAGAAGGTCAGCTCATCGGGGTTGTCGGCTACACAGTTGTACATGGCTTTCACTCGCTTTGGCCTCTGCTTCTGGGACAGGGGAACAAGCACAGACACACACACACACAGGATTTCAAGCGCATTTGCGTTAATCTGTGGGATTTTACTTTTTAAATAGCAAGCTAAGGCAAAGTTGAAGAGAAGATGAAGTTTGTGAATCATCGCGGCACTGCATGGGATTGGACTGGCAAATACCAACAACTAGAAGCCAGCGAAGGGAATTACTGTACAGACCATGCAAATGAAAGACGTGCACTCTTTCCTGGTTTTTCTAGTCAATTTCAGATCGCTTTGCAATATTAAAACGCTTAAAATGTGCTAACATGAAACACAAAATGCCAGCAGTAGTCCTCTCACATGCAGAATAAGGCCAAATTATGGAGTCAGGCTGCAGAAGGGGAATTTACAAGCAAGCACTAGAATCACTGAAACAATAGGGAGTGGACTTACACAGCTCTACAAAGGCAGTAAGCCATGAATTAGGAAATAAGCTGCAGATGACTGCACTGCAAAGCGAATGAATATGCAAAGTAAAATCTGGATGATAATTAAAGGGGGTGGGGGGGGAATTGAAAAAAAAAAAATAAAAAAAAAAATCAGAGACTCACTGAGTATGCTTTCCTCGGCATGGGGGCTGGAGGCAGAGACTGACCTATGGAGTTCTGAGGGCATCCTGGCAGTTCCTTAGCTGGAATGAGAAAAGGAAATTAGATCACGGTGACAACAAAACTTTCCACGTTTCCAGAGGAGAAACGGGATCTGAGCGAATCCTCAAACAACTCACACGCAATGTTACTCACATGCTCTTTCTTTAGATTCTGTTCGATTTAGGGGCCCTCTGCTGAAGCTTTTATCATTTCTGGAAATACAAAAAGACGGAGAAAAGAGCTCTTGAGGAAGCTCAAAGGGCTGTCAGAGATTTATCACAACACTATGAGGCCTGTGGGAGGGAAAAAGAAAAAAAAAAGGACAAAAGGACGACTGTGGAGGAAAGTTATTACTTGTCTGGCTTGATGTGGAGCTTAGCCTAGAAGCTAAAGAAGCGTCTCTATCCACTTGGAAAGAAACGCCGCAAAACAAGCAGCCAAAACAAGACACACGACTGCAGTGCACAATCTTCCTGTGTATGTGTGAATGCATGAATAATTTTGTGTAGCTCAGAAAGCTCTACTACTGGCTTTAGTACATGTCGACACGCCTTTTACATCTAAGGAAATGGAAAACTTTGCTGTTCATAAATACATGCGCCTTTATGTTCTTACCCTGCGGGAGATTTAGGTGGCACCGCCCGGGACCCCAGTGGCCCCTGACCTGACTTGCTCATGGATTCCATCTTCATCGCAGTAGGAAGACCCAGAGCTGGAACACAGCAATCCTTTGCTTTAGCTCATTTGTTTACAGCGTGAATACAAATGTGACTAAACTGATGTTGTGATGAGTCAGGAAGTCTGGTTTTAAATAGATAAACTGATAAATTAAGGTCAGAAGAAATTTTGACATATGCATGTGGAAGGAAAAGAAAAACTGTGAAGGTGAGCTAAGTGCATGTGTCGATTATGTAAATGAAACATTAAACAGCTTTCTTCCAGTAAAATGTTTTATTAGACGCTGAGAAGAGCTGTGATCCAGACACATCTATAAAACGTCCACTACGTCTTATTAAATCCCTTCACTGTAGCTCTGGTCAAGACTGAGAATGAGTTTCTATGCCTTAAAGGGAGCATTTAAGCATGCACAAAACTGGGGCCATACCTCCAGTGGAAGTGAGCCTCATGGGCGGCAGCGGAGGATGCATGTTGGGGGGGTCTGAGGACGACCTCTGTCGGCCAGTCAGGTCTAAAGGACTGGGCTTCCAGCTGCTGGACGTGGAGCCTCCCGGGCCGGGCAACTGGACTGGAGACGAGATGGGGAAAAAGAAGATGGGGATTATTAAAATGAAAAAGAAGGGAGACTAAGAGAGAGCATGGCCGTTTGCCAGAACCAACGTCCACTAATAAAGTCAAGTCGTTTCCATTTCAGTGTAATTGAGAGCGACGGTTAATGAGGGCAATGAATGCCGAGGCTGGGAGCTGTGGAGACGTGAGGGGGGCGACACAGCTGGTTGTTCCTCCTTTGCTCTGTTGGCAGCACTCCAAACAGACACTAATGGTATTATAGGCCGACTGTGGCAAGTCACTAGATTGTATTCATTGATTTTTTTATTCATATCACTTCCTTATAGGCAGGCAAAGAGGCCAGCTTCAGAAGAAGTGAGGTTATCTGTGTTATCTGGAGAATGAGATCATCTTTTTCCATTCATATAAACTTCTACCCACATTCGCTTTTATTTCTCCTGTCTGAGCTTACCCAGGTTCCTCGGGGGCAGAGGTGGAGCAGAGTTGGTGGTGGGCTGAGGGGGGTTTGTGCTGACTATGGTGCCGTAAGTCTCGTTGTTGACCAGGTTGGGCATGAAGGGGCGCTGCTTGTCCTTAGCTTCACGGCCGGCGGAGCCCAGGCCGGACTGTACGTGGTGGGAGTTACTGCTCGGGGTGTAACAGCTGACCGGTCGCTCGTCTCTCCGATGGGGGCTCGGCTGGAGGGGAGGCATGCATGTGAGGATGTGAGCGTTGCAGTTACACAATGTGAGACAGGAGCACATCATATATGATTAACCTCTTGTTTTTAGTACATGCTGCAAGGAAATAGGTACCATGCACTTTACACATGCACTACAATCATGAACTTTTGATTGACATTACATGAAATAGGTGGACGTGAGCATTCATAGTGAAGTATGGCTGTCATGTGACTCCTGCATGCTCTGTGCAGGCAGCAATGTCATGGGACTTTGTCTTTGCCTTTTAATAAAGCTTCTCGCTAATGTTTTAGCATTAGTTTGAATAATTATTTTAGTATTTAGGAGATTTCTCATTTGGCTACAACACTTCAACAAAGGCAAAAACACAACAAAAATCAAATTAAAAGATGGTTATTCAAAAAAAAAAAAAATAAAAAAAAAAATTAACCAGTTTCAATTATCTGATGAGTTTTCAATAATGAACTCAGGTCCAATCAAATCTAAGTGGCAACTTTCAGGGTTTGAAAAATCAAGCCAGCGCCAAAAACTGCAGTTCCTCGAATGGCCACTTGAGGCAGGTTAACTCCTGCGTTAAAATGTCCACATTCAGCCTTGAAAACAACATGTTTAAAGCCTGCTACAAAAAAAAAAAAAAAAAAAAAAAAAAAAGTCTCACACTTCACACTTTTCTCATATAAAGCGCCTCGAGGCGACTGTTGTTGTGATTTGGCGCTATATAAATAAAATTGAATTGAATTGAATTTTCTCAGCAACTATCAGTAATTAACTTGTTTAAGAAAATCCAATCACATTCAATCATTTCAGGCAGCAGGACTGACAAAGCGCATTATAAAGCACAAAGGAAATAAGGAATTTAGTGTTTAATTTAAGGAGATTGTATTTAGTGGAAACAAAATAAAATAAAATAAACCTTTTGCAGAAATTCAGAGCTCTTCAGGGTTTTCTTTTAGGTCACAGCAGCCTCCCTACAAGGCTGATTTGATCTCTCTCTCAAGCGTTAGTCTTTTTCATCCCTTTCATGTTTGTTCGTCTCTTTATCACTTTTTTTAAAACTCATTTTTTTTCTTGAAATCTTTAAAAAAAGGAACTATTATTATTTGCAAAAGCATTCCTCACCTTCTCATCCAGATCCTCGTCGCTCTCATCCAGGTCTTCGTGCTGCAGGCACCATTCATACTCGACGTGGACGTGGGCGTTGAATTTTCCTGCCAGTGCTTGGTTCAGCTGTAAACACATACGTACGGAAACGCAAGTGACTGACAGCTCTTACATTTCACAAAGCGACGATGTGCTTGCAGGATTAAGCCAAGTCTAAACATAGTAAGCTCACCAGCTCCTCACACTGTAGGTGTTTGAGCCTTCGAGCGATATCCAGCGGTGTCTCCCCGGCCTCATTAGCTAGAAGGCAAAACAACAGACACATATAATCACTGTTGTACTCACAAGCCACATGAGCACAAACACACGGCCCATTTTCTCCCTTTCCTGTCACTGTGACAAGACAAATGTATAATTAAACTGTTTCCCACACCGAGCATCTCTCTGGTGTCTCTCTGTGCTCCGTCTCTATTCATTTGTTATCTGGCTGTTTTGTTTGATTTCAGAGCAGAGCGGAAAGATAAGTGCTGTGAGAAAAAGTTGCCACGGCTTGTTTTCTGGGAACTAAGTGTGAGATGAAGATAGGCCACCAGAGAAAACAAAATCCTGGACTCAAAAGTCTCACTCAAAAGCAACTTTATAAATACCAGCAGCTTTCATGTATTAAGCACACTGTTATGAAGAAATTCCATTGCAGTGGCCTCTATATAATGTGCAAAAGTCTTGAGCCACCCCTCATTTCTTTATATTTTACTGGTAAATAGGTGCAGCAATAAGAACATTGCCATGCTGATTAGAAGTTTTTCCTATGGTATTGCACGGAAGGTCAAAATGTGACTTTTCTATATTCAGTTCTGACTAGATCACAAAGCATGACGCCATGTTTTACACTCACTGTGCCCCTCATGGTCTCCTCCATACAAAGTGATGATTTTATCATTTCATTACTATATATAAGATCTGTTTGTCATTGATTCTTTAGTCCAGTTCTTGCATAATATGGCACACCTCAGCCTTTTCTCTCTGTTTCCCTTCCTTAAGAATGGCTTCTTCAGACCTAAAATCAATTCTTTGCTAAGTCGTATGTTACGAGTAGGCAGAAAAAATGGTTCATCCCTTAAGTTAGGTGCTTTTTTTAAAGCTCGAATGATTCAGAAGTCAGTGTTAAGTGGTTTAAAACACAAAAAATAATACTCTGAAAATGATCAGGTACAAGGAGTGGACTGAAAATGATACAAAATTGTCCTAAAAGGCCCTTTTTGACAATTTTAGAAAGCATTGGAGAGCTAGTGCTTAAGACCCACTTAATAAAAACTACAACAAAGTCTGACTCTTTGAAATCAAAATATCAAGAAATGAGGGGGGGCTTCAGACTTTTGCACAGTGCAGTAATGTGCACTGCAAAGTGTACTGTGATCAAGTTTAATCTGCAAAATTGCCAAGAGATTTTTTGTGCTTGTGATTAAAATGATCGGTGTCTCACACTGTCAGAAAAATGTGAAGGACTAAAAGTACAGGGAGTTTTCCTCTGATATGTAGTGGGAGAGAAATAGATGAACATGGAAACATTTAAAGAACAATTACCTCAAAACTGTAATCACAATATTTCAGTCCATGCACTTTGTTAGCTGCTGCAGAAAAAGAACAATGGACTGTTGATGCACTGCGGCTGTGCTGTTTGTTTCTGGTGTTTTTCCTTACCAATCTCTATGGAGGCTTTCCCCCGCAGCAGCAGCTTCAGACATTCACTGTTGTCAGTCAGGCAGCAGTAGTGCAGCGCTGTGCTGCCTTTGGCTGTCTGCTTATCCAAATTTAAACTTCCAGGGAAGAGAAACAAAGAGGGGGAAAACTTTAAATCCCAACACAGAGGATATAAAATCCAGCTTTCTTCTGTCCTGCCTCAGTGCTCCATAAGACAGCTGATGTGCTGTCCAGGGAGTCGTTTTTGCCAATATCAACACTTTTTGTAAAACTGTGTTTTTAGCAAGCAAACCACAGCAAAACAAATCTCTATTGTTGTTTTTAATGCATCATTATTATTATGCAAATAGATTCTGTCCATAGAGAAAAGAGAGTTAACAGGAAAAAAAGTGGATGTCAAGAAACCAGCAGGACTGAAAATAAGCTTTTGGTCTTTTTATGATGGTCCGACAGACCATCTCAGCATATTGATTTCTGGTTGCCTTCAGTGCTGTGTTTACCTGTTCTGAGTGAGGAAGTCGACAATGTGAAGGGACGTTCTGTCCACCAGCCTCAC
Organism: Oreochromis aureus; assembly: GCF_013358895.1. NCBI lineage: Eukaryota > Metazoa > Chordata > Actinopteri > Cichliformes > Cichlidae > Oreochromis > Oreochromis aureus. The sequence goes on along the minus strand of NC_052960.1, from coordinate 18,419,662 downwards.
CGCTAGATGAAGAGCCGTCTCTCCTTGTTCCTGAAATAAAACGATCAAGCATTTGCATGAAATCTCTGGGAATGTGTGGTGGATTTCAGGTTCATGGAAGAAGATAAAGAGCAATAATAATGCCACAGATTATTATAAATAGGAGGAGAAATGGTGGGCAGGAAAATGTTAACATATGTTGTGCACTGACATGCCCGTTGGCCAGAGGAATGGGCTCCATGAGGTCCACCCCCTCAGCGTAGACCTGGATGAGGGAGAAGATGTCTCGGGCCTTCACTGCATCGCACAGCGTGTGAAGCCGCGACGTCGCATCCGGACACTTCTTCTTGGCGAAACGTTTCTCCGTGTATTTGGCTGTGATGAAGTCTTTCCTCGCCTGCCTGGGGGAGAACACGAGGACACAGATGCTCTGAGGCAGCTGCTTGTACAGTTTATGATGTTCACAGGCTGTGCCATGTTCATCACTGACAACATCTCAGTGTTCGGCTGATTTTTTATAAAAGTTTTGAAAATAAAAGGAGTCATGTATAAGCCCTCGATCCCAGTGAATCCTAGCATGTCATCTTAGAATATGCCCGTGCCACTGATGGAAAAACTAATCTGCTGTCTTCATTTTTTAATCTTGCTGAACCTGGACCTTACCAGCTCTAGCAGCTGAAGTGACCCCAGATCATCACTCTGGCCCTTGTAAGGTGGACGCGAGGTATAAAGGGTGCATCACTTAATTTTCCTCTCTTCTTACCTCAATGTACCCATCACTCTGGAACAGGCTAAATCTGGAGTAATTAGATCACACGACCTTTTTCTATTGCTCCAGAGCTGAATCTTTATGCTCTTTGGCATGCTGAAACCCTTTTCTCCAATAAGTCTCACTGGCAAGTGGTTTTCTTAAGGCTATCCAGCTGCTTTGCCCCAAACCCATGAATCCTCTTTGCACCGTGCATGTGGAAATGCTCTTATTTTCACTATTGTTAACAAGAGCCATATTCTGCTAATGTTTAGCGATCTACGACCATCCAATCAAAAGTTAGAATCATTCAAGATTTTCTTCCCCCAATCACACTTCTTCCCTCAAGATAACACCACACCACTATCTTTCCAGGTTTCAATAATCCATTAAACTGTTCTTTCAGAAGTCGCCTTAAGTGTTCTCACTCTGAGGATCAAAAACAGCTTTTGTGATTATGATAAAAAGTTGATCAGATTTCAGATTCTTTTCTTACTTTTTTTTTTTTTTTTTTTTTTTTTTTTTAAACAGAAGAGATAATCAATAAAAACATGTCAAACTTATTACTTAAAATGTGTTAAAGAGTCACATAAAAGCATCACAAATCGACGTGCAGAGTGTAACCTGAGATCAGTGAGGAGATGGGAGCATGGCAGCAGAAGAGCTATGGAGGTGAGGTGAGGAGATGGAGGAAGAATGGAGTGTGAGGGGGTGACTTACATGTCACTGGCCGGGTTGGGTTTCACCACGTTTTCAGTGCTTAAACAAGCCTCCATGATTTCATTAAAGCCTACATTCCCCACATTCTTGGCCAGCTGTGGAACACACACACACACACACACACACACACACACACACACACACACACACACACACACACACACACAGTAATTAAAACTAGTTATGTGTCATTTTCTGAGCCACATCGATTAATTCAAAAGTCATCAGCTCCAATCACGCCCCCACCGGGAGGCAGGAGACATCCTGAGCTCCAAGCGTGGAGCCTTACAGACTCCACAACGCCCCGTCTGACTGTGGCCAACGCGACTGGCGTCTTAACACCAGGGAAAGCAACGATGGCTGGAAGCATTTAATCCCGACCGTCCCTTAGGCAGTAAATCACTACACCAAACGGTGATTAGAAAAGCCAAACAAAATCTCAGCTATTCTGAGTGTGCAGACTTCCAGAGGCCTTTTAAAGAGGAAGACGCAGAAGGCACTGTAAGGCTTTCCTTCTCATTTTCACCCAATCTTTATTTACTGTCCACCTGTCCTTAAAATCTCCCTCTGTTTTTTTTCCTTCTTGTTTCATTTTCCAAGCTTATCCTGCTTAAAATATTCCAGAGAGCTCTGGATAGGAAAAACAGGAACAAGAAGATGGGCAGTGATTTACCAAGAGCTCTGAGGTGCTGAGTACATCCAGCGTGAGGGACTGGATCCGCGAGTAGTGGACTCCCAGCTCCCTGTGTATCCCTGAGCATTCAATGCAGGTGAGGATGCCCAGGTTGGTGGATAGCCACGTCGGGTCTGTTAAGGGGTAAAAAGGGAAAAAACAATGCATGAGTGACATGAGAGAGTGGCACACTAATTGGGTGAAAAGCACTAAAGCAGAAGTCATTTCAGCCTGTGAGCCAACTTCGATGTGTCCTTGTGGAAATCCTCTGGAAATGTAATGGCTGCCTGAAGAGCCTTTTAACACACACACACACACACACACACACACACACACACACACACACACACACCACAGTGTCACAGGGAAGTGACCGAGCTGGACTGGTTACTCTATAGGTATATGTTCCTGCCGTACATACATACTATAATAAAGTACAGATCTGTGGTGGGGGTATTTCACGGGACTTTGGGGGATTTCACAAAACTAATTTCAAGGTTGTGGCAGAATATTTCCTCAGGGGAACCACTAAGAGTTTTCAATAGGAGGAATTTATATCACTGGTGTGCATGAATTACACTACCCGCTCCCCGCAGGTACTGTATACTACATTAAATTACAGCAAACATTTTGCCAAAGCCTTGTGCACATGTCTGATCTGCCTCCAGGCAGGCTTCTAAGTGTCTGCTGCCTTTAGGAATCGAGGACACGAGCGGAAGGATGTTAAAGTCAATGCTGCTTTTTCCTGAAAATCTGATCATGACTGCAGAACTGTGGAGATTTCTGATTTGATCCAGTCCCCTGTGTCAGGAGATTTAAATAATTAATGAAGTTATCTGCTGCTGTGCTGTGTAAAACCCACTCGGTGCGTCTCTCTATTTGGAACAATACGCTTAGGGTCCACTGTATACGCATTTACTAAGATCACAGCTGTAAGCAAGACAGAAAAAACACCTGAAATTATATAAGAGTAATATTTAAAGCTAAATGTAAAGACATATAAATCTTTAATCCGAATGACGTTTAAGGAATTGAAGAAATCGGAAGATCTGCATGACTGAAGACGCACCATCTAACTATGTGCGCACGCCAGCCAACTAAAAATTTGAGATCGTTATGGTTTCTGAATTACTACAATTTGAGGTCTACACAACAGCAGTTACGCAATCATGTCTTTCCCATAAATCATCTCTTAGTACACGAACACATAAACAAGTTCTTCAGGGAAAAAGGAGCCGATATTGGAGAAAAATCCCAGGAAATCCTGAGATCTCAATGCCTGCCATTCAACCCAATCTGGTCCAGTTATTAAAGTAAATGAGCTGGCGTCACTACGCTTTCAATTATAAAAACAAAACAAAACAAAACATGAAAAGCATGTAAAGCTTGTGTTTAACTGAAAAAAGGCATACTTAGTCGTTTCTGGTCTTAAGAGTTTAGAGTTTAGCATAATCTTAATTGTGGGATATCTGGCTACCACATAATGATCATGTAAGTTTCGAAACACCTTGCAGAAGTGTTAGTTTTCCATTTGTTTAAGCTTAAATTGAACTTTATTAAGGCATCTGAGGGTTTCCCCCGTCCATCTGTGCCACTCACTCGGGGCTCCGCAGTCACAGCAAACATCATTTCCTATCATCCGCTTGACTTCCCCCAGTATCGCCTTGGTCAGCTCCTGCACGATGTTGTTCTCGCCGACATGATGGTCCCCTTTAAAAGCCTGATTTAACGCCTCCTCTTTACTGTTCTGTAGCACCGAGATCCAGCTGCAGGAGGGACAGAGTAAAGGAGCACAGGAGACATGAGTTGGGCAGATGAAAAGAGGAAAAATGACAAAAGAAGAGGCAGGGGGAGGAGAAGGGGGAAAGTGGGTAAGAACAGGAGCAGCTAAGGCAGACAAGGGGGGTTCAGACTGGAGTAAAAGGGCAGTTAATGGGCATGAGGTGGGAGGGAAAGTGACTGAGTGTGTGTCAGGGAGGAAGTGTGTGGAAAGTATTGGAGGTGGTAAACAGGCGCACCCACACGCAAGAGGAAGGAAGGAAAAAGCACTTACATCTGACAGTCCTGGTCGTCCTCGGCCTGAAAGTGATACGTTCTGTCATCTAAAAACAAAAAAAAGAAAGGAAACAAATGACGGAGTATAAAAGATGAGCGGGAGAAAAAACAGAAGAAGAAGAAGAAGATCAGTCAAAGAGCTGCAGATATGCAGTAAAAAGCTTTGAGTGATTCTCTCCAGAGGGCATTAAAGTGCTCAAGTGAAAGGTCAGACTGAGGGCGCGCTGCAGAACAAAAACATAAAGTAAGAGTGTTTCCATCTTCAGATGGGAGCTTTTTATACAACTAAATCAAAGGAAACTTAAACTGAGTTATATCCCTAAAACCTGAAGTTTAACCTCTTCATCTTAAGTTCATCCTTAAATAACCACAAACTGCCATGTTTGTCACATGATCATCACACAGATCATCCCTCCCTCCCTCCATCCTCCTTTCCTGCCATCTCTTTATGACCAGACTTCTAAAATATGACCAGACTTCCAAGCAAGTGTCATTTGAATATTTGTTTGGCAGAAACAAACAAAAGAAAGCAACACTGTAGCCTTTCAATTTCTCTCAGCAATGAAAACAATTATTCTACCATCATTTTGCTCTTTGGTATTTGAGTCTAGTCTACACGCTGGATTCAGATGCGTCAGATTTGTTAATATTGTTTCTTAATCATCTCTGTTTTCCTGCTGCATGGGAAATAATTGAAATCTGCTCAGCTACATAACAAATCTCGGCCAGCTGCTGCTCGCCAATTAAACAGAGGAATTTGGTTACAACAACACACTGGAGAATGGGGAGAAAAACATGGAAAAGAGTTGGGAATAGGCAAAAAGATAACATAGGCAAATGTCAAAATCAGAATTAGGGCAGCAGAAAGCAAAGAGAAGAGGCTGAACGTACGTGATATGAGGTCAAAACTCCGCTTCTCTTCAGGATTGTGTTTCACCTGGCAGGTGAGCAGGTTGAGTTTAGCTGGTGGTCGGTTAGCCTACGAAAGAGAGACAGACGGAGGGATGGAAAGAAAGGAAAGGGGGAGAAGGAGAAAAATTAGAGAACAAGTGAGCAGGAGTGTTGGTTTAAGTGTATCTGACTGTTGCTGGAGCCAAACAGAACATCTGATAAGCAGCTCTGTGAGAGATGAGGGGTTGACCGAATCTTTAATGGGAATGAGCCGAGTGAACCGAGACTCCAAGGAGTGTTAACTTGCAGACTTTGCCCTTTGATCTGTGTAAAATGTAAATGTACAGTTCAGTTTTTGCCTATTTGTCACACTTATTTCATATTTCAGATCATCAAAGCAATTTAAAATTAGCCAAAGATCAGCCAGCTGAATATAAATGCAGTTTAAATGATAATTTAATTTAATTAAGGGGAGAAAAACTTATCCAAACCCACCTCGCCCTGTGTGAAAAAGTCATTGTCCTAACCTCAATCAGAGATGGACTATTCACAGAAAAATCACAATTTAACAAGGGGGCAATCACTTTTTTCCCTACATAGGCTCAGGTAGGTTTGGATAGATTTCCCCTTAAATAAATAAAAATGATCATTTAAAAACTTAAAAAAAAAAAAAAACAACACTGAAAAGTGTGTAAAAAATGCTAAAAATGCACTTTTGTGCTTTTTCACTGCACTGTATATGAAGACAAGCAGCAATGATGAGGCTTGCAGCCAAACTAAAAGGTTTATGCTTGTGTTTTCAGAAGAAAAGATGTCGTCTTGTTTTTCTTTCCAGTGCCGCTGTTTGCTTACTGTGCCGTGTGAGATGGTGAGGAATCCGTTCTTCGCTGTACACTTCCTCTTCTGCCACACTTTCCTCAACCTGCGACGCAGAGACGGCAGCGATTAGTATGTCGCGCGTACACCGGTGCAGTGAATCGTTGAAGCCAATGAAATATTTATCATTATCACGTTACCACTAGCATTCACATGCATTAGTTATGACACACGGGGTGAGCATGTCTACAATAAAACAATAAAAAGAATTAAAAGCCAAAATAATCTGAATCAATTTTGACAAATTAATGTCATCTAGCAGGATCTCCAAAGTAAACATTGACTACTTGTTATGGACATTTTCAGCATTTTGCAAATTCTATGAGGAAAAAATTTATATAATTAAGATGATCTGCAGATGCTCGTTTTAAAGAAAGCAAAGCACACATCTTATATTTTGCAAGCTCTTTTACTGCACGTGTGCCATCGCTCCACCAAGCTGCTGCATGAAACTGTGCTGGTAATTTTTGCACAATCTTGCTGACAAACACTCATTAGTAACCCACCAACACGAGAGAGACAGAGGTGGAGGAATAATGAGACCTCTAAGCGCCACAGCCTTCTTTGCGTTCTTCACTGAAGAAATAGTTTGTTGTGTAGTGACTCATCTGATCTTTTGAACGCCTTTTTATAAACATACCCATCACTTTTCTTGTGAAGGTACCCGCTGCGCTCCGTGCCGTGCTCCTTGTTGCCCTGCGGCTGGTGCAGGCTGTAGGTGGTGCTCTGACGCACCTGTGAATCCTGAGGAAAAAAAACAGCAAAAACACAGGCAACAAAGCAGAGCTGTGATTTGAGCAAATGAGGCGCGGAAGGCAGGAGCTACACACTGAATTAGCAAAAAACAGTATGAAGTCGAGGGGGAGCTGCACAAGCGCAAAATTGCTCTGGATTACACTGCGCTTCTGGGTCTCCTGCTCTGCGGAGGATTTTAAAGCAAATATCAATTATATTAAGAGTGCTCCTCTTAGCCTGAGTGATTTTGTGCAAATAAAGGGAAGGGAGAAAATAAGAGCTTGTACACCTTTGAAGTCAGAGTCTGCAGCAGCAGCTGGCCAAATTGTGTCATTAGCATTTTAATCTCATTAGCAATTTTTGCTGTTTTAACACATGCAGCCTGAATAGGCTTCATTTAAATACATCAGCTACCATGAAAGAGGACCCAGACTTTTTTTTTGCATGAGCGATATTCCTTTTTTGTGGAAACACTATGGGAAACAGAGAGGACGGACTGAGAGGTGGAGCGGCTTGATGTGTGCTGATATCAGCAGACATACACACACACAAAAAAAAATGACGTTAAAATCTTCAGCAGCCCCGCCTCAAACTTTTCTCACTGAACGACACTGTGAGCTACTACATCGAAAACATCGAGCACTGGAAGCAACGACATCACCACAGGGAACATGAGATGCTCTTATTTTTTTTTTTTCCACAAATCCACTTACTCTTCTGGACTTGTTTCACAAAAGGCGGCGGCGGCAGAGGAGAGAAGAAAACAATCTTCAGATTAGACCTGAAGCTGCTGCGCTTTGCAGCATATTTAACAGTTCACTGAGCACCGAGCTGATGAGCAGTCTACCTCAGTTCATTTGGGTAGAGAAGTAAACGACTAATAACACATGCAAGAAACAAGACAGATGTAAGAAAAGAAAAAAAGATTCTTTTCAATTATAGTTTAGATCCCAACCCAGAGGGATAGATTAGTAATGGAGTCATATATACATTAGTGTGTGCGTGAGTCCCAAGTTAATGTCATCTCTGAGAGAAGCTGAAGTTTAATAAGCAGATTTGAGCTTGTCTGGTATATCATAAAGCATTTGATCGTTTTGTTTCTGTTGTGGGTGTTACCTCCTTCTGCTCCACCTGTAACGCCGACTTGAGGACGTCTCGTAACTGAGCCAGCTGCTTCCTCTCCTCATCCTGCACCTGCTTTATCTGTACAGACACAAGTCATGTCTAAGTCATGAAGGAAAGTTTAAAAGTGGAAAAAACAGGCTGGATTTAAACGGCTCTGACCGTGTGCAGATCTGTGGCCAGCTTCTCTATGGAAGGTTTGAGGTTGTCCACAGCTTTTAGACCGTCCTGAAAGAAACTGAATGACGAAGCACACAAATTTATCCCAGTGCAACAAAACAGATTTACAGTATACATGAGTAACTTTTTTTTCTTTACAGTGACAGTGGATCGGGGCACTGGATTTCCCTACATCCTAAAAATATTGTTGATAGAATACATTAAAAATAACATCAACTGTGTATGCATACCCCAACTAAATATTTACTATTAGACAGTAAAAATATGCTTTTCATATATACTCAATTTAACCACGTGTATCAGGGGTGTCAAACATAGGGCCTAGGGGCCATAATGGGCCTGGTAAAGACTCCTATTCGGCCCGCTAGATGGCTTTTGAGAATGTAAAGGAGTGCACAGATTTTGAACTTTTAACCACATTTTCTTAGGTTTTACAGCTTTTTATTTAGATAAAAGGAGCCTCATCAACTGCCAGTCAGTAATAGATAAACAATTAAATGACAGAAACTTTTTTCACCATCTGCTACATAAATGCATGTTGTTTTTTTTACAGTGAATTTACAGAAAGGAAAACAGTTTTCTGTAAAATAACACAATCTTTTTATGTTATAATTACAGGACTGTCTGGGTGATGAATTTTACACAATGTGTAAAATTTCACTGGTCAGGTCCACTTAGCATTAAAGTAGTATGTACGTGGCCAACGATGTAAAATAAATTTGACGTATATAATATGCACGTCTTACTTGCACTGTGCGTGGAAATACTTGATGAGGTTCTGCAGCAGATCCACCCCCTTCTTGATCTTGATCTCATTGACTTTGAGGAGATACTGTAAACAGATTGAATCCAGATCCAGGAAGAGGGGTCAGTCCAGGTTCACACAGATGGAAAAGCAACTCTGAAGTCTGAGACTTCAAATACTCATGGACCATCTCAAATGCATACATCCCTTTCATCTCATACCCAGACACTTCAAAAGGGGGAAAAACGTAATTTTTCAAGCAAGGCTTCATTAAAATGAAACATCAAAAAAGGCATTCAGCACATAAACATGCTTACATGTAATGTGATTTTTGTATTCCAACAGGCTGCGCAGTATTCAGTTTTTACTGTTACTTTGACAGAAACTGCCCTCAACCCACCACTGCCTGTTATTTACTGGATAGACACTATCCTGAGTACAGGATTTCATACAATTTTAATGTTTCATTAATTCATGTTATATATATTTAAAACACTGGTAATCAAATGAAACCCGTCTCTTGATAATCGCTCCAACTAACCTCACACATCTGCAGCTGGAAGAATCTTCTCTCTTTCTCCATCTCTTCAGCGATTTCTGCCCCGCTGATTTCCGTCCTAATCATCCCATGCTGTCTCGCATGCTCCTTCTTTTCCTTTTCTATCTTGGTGCTGGCAAGAGTGACATCATGGGAGAGGGTGTCAAAGAGCAATCAATAGATCCATAACAGCACAGAAAGCATACAGAAGGCATCATAATGTGAAAAATCAGCCCTAAAGTTGTCAGGCAGTTCATTATTGAGCTACATATAAGATGAGAAAAAGCCAGGTTTGTTTGTAAAAGTGTCAAGGCAGTTGATGAGCTTACATGAAGAAGCAGAAATTCTCTTTATTAAACTTAATTTTTGCGATGTTTAGAAACCATAGAGTGTTGATTACATTCGGCGATTTCGATTGAAAAAAGTTGACCTGAAAATATCGAGGCGAGCAATTGAAGAAGCTCCTGATAAGAGCACAGGATTGACATAACACAGTTACCTAGGCAACCGGAGCCTGAAACATCTCCTAGAAACAAAGTGATGCTGCGTGGATGCATATTTAGTCAAGTGCCTAAAGTTTTTGCATAGTAAAGTATTTAGCAACACTGAGGGGCATCAGCACAGGAAGTGATTTCATTGCACATCCTATGTCAGTGACCAAGCCTGCTAGAGGACATTCCAGGCTCCAGTTGCCTAGGTAACCCTCTGTGAATCAACTGTATCCTTTGCTCTCATTGATGGCCGCTTCAGTCACTGGCCTAAAAGGTGAGAGATGTTCAAAAAGGCATCCATACGGGGAACGATTAACTCGCCATGCTTTGCTTTGAAGCTCAAGGGACAAGCGACGGGTGTAAAAAGTCTGGGAATGAAGAGTGGATTGGTCCTGAGAGAAACCTCTCAACTCCAAAGCAAGTGATTGAAGTGTGAACCAATGAGAACAAAGAATACAGCTGATTGACGTATTGTTACAGTGCTATCTGGACAGTTGGAGCCTTGGATGTCCACTAGAGACCAACCATCAGCAACACAGCGCTTTCTATGTTGACGCCCCTTGACGTTTGATATTCCAGGCTCTAGCTGCCTCGGTGACAGTATAATTTTCACAACTCTGTAACATGTTGCCTTGAAATTGAGAAAAGTTAAACTCGAGGAATTGCCCACTTTGTTTTTTTTTTTTTTACCCGTCATCATTGAATCTCTCCGACTTTCTCCGAATTTGTGGTCAGCGAACTGCTTCCTTTGCAGACACCCCATTAGAAAAAAAAACCTGATCCACCAGCTACATCAGACAATCAAGATGAATTAAAAAGTAGTTCTTGCAAAGCTAACTTCATTCATTCCTGAGTAATTCGAGCTGGTGTCTCATTTCACCTTTTTTAATCACCTTGTACTGCCAGATGTATCGTGTCCTGAAGCAAACACACCAAATGTGTAGGTGTGTCTGCACAGGAGGAACGCACGGCTCATTGCACCGATTTCACTGAGATGATAGAAAAACAAATAAATAAATAATCCAAGCTGCTTGAACAGAAGTGCCAAGAGTCAAACTGCACTAAGCTCATCAGCGCTTTTTTTGGAAGGTTTCCATAATTAGCAGAGAGCTTGTTTGGGAAATCAAACACTTGTAGTTTCTCGCTGATGACGGCAATTGAGATCAGTACATAAAGCAGAAGGAATTAGAGAGCAGATGTCAACCAGGGAGAGGGGTTCAACTCAGCGATTCAATTCCACTCAGACTTTTTGCAGGATTCTTTCGTGCACATTTTTTTTTTTAGTGTTTGAGGATGATTAAAGATGATTAAGGTTAGCCATGGGTTTAGTGTATTAAAAAGGTCAGGAGTAGGACCTAAGAGACTACAAGCCAATGAGATGAGTGATTCGATTTAGATTTGTTTATACATGCTGCCTGACAGCCAGCGCTCAGAGCCAGTTTTTCCCATAAATTCTCAATCTTCCACAAGCAATCAGGACAACACAGAAAAACAACAAACGGAGAGGGGGGGTGGGGGCAACCTTTCATGCAACAGGTCATTCTTTTGGATATGCCGCATTTTCTCACAGCATATTTTTTAAAATAGTTATGCAGAAATGTGACTGAAAGCTGCGTAAGAGTGCAGCCTATTTCATGTGCATTAAAGTAACATTCACTACCAGAACATAAAAAGTGGATTGTGTTCATGAACACAATCAACTTTTTGGGATTTCCTTACCTGGATTGATTGAGCATGCATCGAGACATTTTAACTCACTACCTGATGTTTAACTCACTTATTAACCTTAAACCTTAATATTCAAAACTTAAAATTAAGAATCTTAGCAAAAGTAAAAAAGCAACTTTAAAATGTTGGAAAGCTTTCCTTTTAAAGTCCATTAATTATTTAATTAAGTATTTACCTGGAAGGTATATGGGTGATTATTGTACATTGTTTGGTAATTATCAAACAAATGAAAAAATAATAATTTTCCTCAAAGAGTGTTACTTTCCAAAGCTAACAAAACTACTCCAATAATATTCTGTCTTACCTGTGATATTATGAGATGTTTGTATTTAGTTGTACAGTCACATTTGTCTAGGTTTCATTGGAGGTACACTCACTGGACACTGTATTTAGGTACACCTGTGTAGTATCAGGTTGGACCCCCTCTTGCCTTCAGAAGTGCCTTAATTCTTGAAGTATCAGGTCTATTGGTGCTCTACTGGACTGAGATCTGGAGCCCGTTTGAGTGCAGTGAACTCATCGTCATGGTCTGAGCTTTGTGACACACCACATTAATCTGCTGGAAGCAGCCATCAGTGAAAGTGAGGCAATGTTTTGGCGAGAACATGAGAATTGCAGCATCAGTTTCCTGTTCTTAGCTGACAGGAGTGGTTATGGAGTAAGAGAGGTTTGACGTGCTGAGCATTCAGAGATGCTCTTCTGCATACTTAGGCTGCAACAAGTGGCTGTTTGTTTACCAGCTCGAAACACTGTAGCCATTCTCCTTTGATCTCTGACATCAACAAGACATTTTCACAGAACAGCCGCTCATGAGATATTTTCTCTCAGAGACCATCTGGCTCTTAGGTCACCTTCCTCTATTCTGAAGCTTGGCTTGAACTTTAGCAAGTCACCTTAACTGTGTCTACATGCCTAAATGTACCAAGCTCCTGCAATTTGGCATCTGGCATCAATTCAATTCTTAATTAGATATTTGTATTAATGAGGAGCTGAACAGGTGCATCTAGCAAAGTGGTCAGTGAGTGTATATTCATGGGTACAGTGTTAAAACCTTAGACACAGTTAGCACACCACACACAAACAGCCTCACACTCACAGACATTAGTCCCAAAAGCTTTTTGGTTTTTGTCCTAAACTTTCTGTTTGGCTTCGCTGAAGGTGCCAAACCTGATTTCATTAGGATTACACTGCCGGTCTTTGTCAGCACATGAATCTTCAGCCCCGACAGCATTACAGCACCATCAGGGCTGCAACTAATACAGAGACACGTGTTATCCAGGCTGTTTGGCTGCTAGTCAAACTGACAGTTGTTCAAATGACGACGGGGCTGAGAGTCCATTCATTTTCACTACTGTTGGTTCAGGAAGCAAGGCACCCACAAGACAAAGGACTTGGAGTTTTTCTACATTTAAACAAAAGATAAATGAATCGCTTGTGAAAATGAAGGCAAAACACTTCCTGAATAAACAGCTTTCAATGTGGGATGAACCCCCAACAAGGAATTCAAAATCAGGCATTGGGTGCAAAGAGCTCGCAAACCAAATTAGGAAACCAGAAATCAATGCCATGTTGACCAAATACTGTAATTGCTCTTTGACTGAGCCTATGAAATGGAGACAGCAGATAGATCAGATGATCACTGATATGTTTGGATGCTTTTCATATCAGGCAGAAAACTCTATTGATGGCCTCCATTAGCCATCAATAGAGTCGATCAAAATAGAACAAGTTAGGACGGTCGGGAATGGTCACATGGCATCTAGATGAACCCTTAATGTCAGCACACGGTCTGCACTGCTTGATCAAAACGGTTTGGAGAGAAGACGCATTACCCTTTCAGTAAAGAATGTCCTTTGCTGCTTGTAAAATATATGAAAGTGCTATAAAAACTCCCGGGTTCTTTGCATGCGCAATCACAAAGGAGTGTCGGTGAAAATGGAGTCTCAGTGTGGAAGTGGAAAAGGTGACAGTGGGTTATTCACATTATAAGGAATGCACTGACTTGTTAATCAAGGGAGGAGGGATTAGAAGGGAAACATGGAGGACAGACACAAGACACTAAACATTTGATTTTAAACATACTGCCCAAAATCATTCAAACAAAACTAACTTGAAGTGTTAAACTACTGATAACTGCATGAGCACAAGTCATGGACTAACAACTGTGCAAACATCAAATATGGTAGAAAACACACAAAGAACTGCTGATTATATGCGCTTAGCTTCTTACACTTTTGTTTCGTAGTCCTTCCAGGCTTTGTCGAAGGGCTTTTTCAGATCCTGCGAAAAAACAAAAGGAAGTATTAATTAATATAATAATTATTTTTAAAAACTGAACAAAACCAGCAACAAGCTCTTTGAAAGACAGTCAGACGATCGAGGGTCGAGAAGAACATAGACGAGAAATAAACTGGGACTACATTTTCTTAAGTAGAGCACATGGTAACATTTAAAGCTGCAGGTGCTGAATGAACGGGGTAGTTTGGCTTTCATAGTCCATTAATTGTTTGGGTCATTTATCGGAACAAAGCCTTTATTGCATCTCCATAAAAAACAAACAAACAAAAAAAACCATTACTCTGTGGTTTTCCTGTGATTGGTGCCACTTTTGGGATCCTCACATAAATTTAATCGAGAAAGCTGAGACCCATTGGGAAGTTACTTTCGGACGTCGGTACCATTTCGAGAGTAATTACGAAGAAGAAGCCAAAAAGTTACAAGAAAGGCGGAAAACAGGAGGAAACAGCTTGTGTTTATCCAAAAATAATAAAAGGCCTCTGAAGCTCATTAATATACTCATGACAGCTGTTTAGTTTAATGAGTCCAAGTTGCTGCACTTTTGTGGGAAGTTGTCTACTTCTTGGCCGGCCTCAGAGACTTAGTCAGAGGCGCTAGCAGGTAAATATATATATATATATATTATTTTTTACCTCTCAGAAAGAGTCTGACTAGCAGCTTCTACCCATTTCTTGTATTTATGCAAAGCTTCAGCAGGAGCAAAGATTGTATTCACATATCATTTCCAAACATGGTTAATAAATACTCTTAGGTCCTCAACAATGAAAGTAACTGCTAGTCTGGGCCCTACATGTACTATACATATTGAACGCAGACAAGCGCATCAAGCAGAAAACTCGGGAAGTGTGTGGTTACACTCTTAAAATAACGAGCAGAAATCAAGAAATTGGATGCAGAATGACACATCCTTCCGGGATCGCCACGTTAGTAGCAAAACATTGAAAAAAACATATCTAAAAGCAAATCTATACAGCCGGCATCTATCTCAGCAGTGAGCAGGAGCACAAGGTGACTGTTTCTGGCATTCGTAACGCAAATTCTCTGGTAACGATTTCTCGCCGTCGTGTGCTGCTTGAGCAAAACTCTTGATTAAAGCACCTCTTTAGTGCTCCAGTGCTGATTAAACAGTGATTAGGACGCACAAAGCAAACATTACTGGGTACAGCTGCCCATTTTATTCCCTAAAAAACAACCAATACACCAAAATCAACTGTTGTGTTGTTATGAGGAGTGGAGGGCGGGGGGGGTCAGGATGCCAGAAAAATCTGCTGTACAGCAAGCAATAATGACAATTTTTAAAAAAGAGAAAAAACTAAAGGATTTAGCTGCAATTAAACCATTTTAATTCTTGTAATTAAAACATTACAGTGAGCACTCCACAGAAAGCCAAACCAATTCATGCAGCACTTTCCTCCACCTTGCTATGAATTTCTGTTGCCTTAGGTTTTGCTTAAGGCTTCAGTGCCACTGTTAGATCTCCAGAGTGAGCTGATCCCCACCGCTGACCTCCACTTCAACAGCAGAGGAGTGGCAGGCTCGACCTGTCAGCCCACAGGATCACAGCATGGTTCACTGGGCCAAGTCAAGGGGCAGGGAGCCATTCACTCATCCAGCTCAACGGCAGAAACCGCCAGAATAAAGAGAGTATAAAAGGCTATAAAAATCCCAAATCCAATGTAAAAGAGCAGGACTGTGGGGAAAATTGTCAAAGTGTAGAAGGAAGCCGCTAAAAGAATGAACTGCAGGTCAAGAGCAAGTGAGAAAAAAAAAAAAGAAAAAAAAAAAAAGAGGGTGAGCGGAAGGAAATGTCAGAGCCGGAGAGAGGAGAAAAATGGTAACAATGGCTAAAAATACCAGACAGAGGCATCACTGGGCAGGGAAGGGCAGAGCAGCATAGGACAAGGCACAGGGGCAAAACACTCCCTCAGAGATATGCAGGCTTTTAGCACTCTGTATCCTGTCTGGCTGAATCTAAAGATGGAGGAGGCGACCTCTTACTACCCAGGACAATACAAGGAGCAGCAGCTCCTGGAATACGTGCCTCACACCTTTTCCTACAGATATACTAAATGTGCAACCTAAAGTAGATCGGAGTCCTTTTCAAGGGCTCTTGATGAGGGGTAAGGGTGCCACTGGGGGAGTGTGGGGTCTATGTACACCCTGGCAGAATCACTGCATGCTGCAGCTGTCAAAAACGTGAAAAAAAACAGTACTGTGGATTACTCTTGCTTGTGTTTGGGATCTTTGTGTGTTAGCTTATCGCCTGCTGCAAAGAAGACAGAGGGCACAAAAGACAAAGAACTACGTAGCATCTGCATTGGCTGACATCCCATAATCCTATCGTCACAGCCAAAGATGGACAAAAAAAAAAAAGGCATGTTTTGGGGGCCTATCAGGAAGAGAAACAAATGAAATGTTACTGTCATCATTTAACAGATTCTCTCTAAATATTCTTTAGCCAAAGGAAGAAAGTGTGAGGAGCAAAAAGACACCTGATTGTCACAGCGGGATCTTAGATATGATCAGGCAAGAGTGGAGGAAAAAAAAAAAAGGATGTAATAAGGTGTAACTCAAATGTATCAATGATGTGGAGGCTCTTAACTTTAAACCTTTGCAGAACTGTCTACTGACCTACCTTTTCTTTTTAAATTTTTTACAGAAAGTTTCAGAGAGGCAGGAAAGTAGGGAGAAACAGAGGGATGACTTGCAAAAAAAATAAAAATGCTTGGAGTTGAATTGATGCGAAGCCACCAGAATAATGACTGAGCCTTTGTTACATGTGACGCGGTGCTACGAAAGGGTTACTACAGCGGCGGTCCACTGGCACGTTAATCTACTCCCTTGTGCTGTTTTAAAATGTCTGCCTCTGTCATTTTTAAAAGCACTAATGCTGCAGAGTATTTGGTTTGCAAACTAATGAGATCAGCAAACACAGATCAGCTCTCATCTAAAAACCTCCAACAGCTAACATGCGTGGGCGGTTTCGGGTGTTCACGATCCACTGAAACACAATGAGGGGGGACACAGCTGGACTCACATCCCTCAATCCAAATGCATTAGTCCACACTAGCCTCCCCCCTCCCAATGCTCCAAACACACATACACTAGATCCTGCACCCCTTAGTCACTGGGGGTGAATACTGATAAGTTGATATGATTCACGGCGTGTTAGAGGCCTCTCCATAAGCATGCGATGAGCGGGTAGACGGCAGGCATGATGTCATGCAGGCATCCACTCTCACAATTCAGTATCAGCAGAACAGACTGGTAAAATCAACACTTTCTAATTTCTCCTGAGTGGGAGTGTGTCTATCTTCAGCAATAACACTACTGGGCTTTCCACTGACCCTCACAGCGGCGTTCTTGTTGGTACTACAGTGGAAGGGCTTAATCGTGAGCAAAGAACATTTCAGTGAAGAATTTCATTACTGTGCAAAACCTCTTTAGCCACCACTAATTTCTTCATAGGAGCCAGACTTTCTTCTACTCCTGTAATTTTTTTCAAAGTGGTCTTGATCAATAGTTCTCTGTGCTTTCTGAAACCTTTCAAGGTTTTTCTTTGGATATTGGCTGCTTTTTCATTCAGTCCAGTCCTTGTACCTGACCTTTTTCAGAGGAATGTTTTTTTTTTTTTTTTTAATGCTGCGTAACACTGACTTATGATTCATTCAAGCATAAAAAAAAGCACAGGATGACTCAATGTTTATCACTTTGTTACTATCAACCCATCTCTATAGCTAAATCTATGCCAAAAATAACAGTTTGACAGACATAAAAGAGTATTTTTGTGATTACCAAAGAGCTGTTAACTGAAAATTTGGTATATCTCTGCAAGGTGTGCATTGTGTTTGTAAAAAATCTGAGGGAACTGGACAAGTTGAGGACAAAAAGTTGAGGGCAGGTATAAAATAATACTTAAAAAATGCCAGCAGCAGAAACGGTTCCTTAAGAACTAGAAAAAAGAAATCCATCAGACATCTGGCAAAGGACCCGAGAGATGCATCTGACCCAGGAGTCCATCTACTCATTCTTAAAGAAGGGAAACAGGGAGAAAATGCTGAGGTATACCAAAACTTCTACAACCATCTGTAAAACACTGTGGGGGCTCTGTCATGGTTTGAGGTGCGTTTTAGCCACTGGTGCTGGGAATCTTGTGAAAATTGATGAAATTGTGAACACAGAAAATTGCCATCAGTTTTGAATCCACCATGGACTACCATCTGGAAATCCTCTCACTGGCAGCACTAACACATTCATTTTTCACCATCACGATGATCTCAAGCACACTGCAATACAGTAAAGACATAATGACTAGCTCAACATTATTGAAGCAGTGTTGGATTATCTTGACAAAAAACAGAGCAAAATGTCACTGAAGAAGCTTGGAGAACTATTCCTGAAGATTACATAAAGAAATGACAAAAAGCCTGAGAGACTTCAGGCTGTGTTGAAGAATAAAGATGGTCATAACAAATGCATTTCACATTTTCCTAGCAAAATACGAAGAGAAGAAGGGTGACTCGTTGCCTTAAAATGGACTTTTACACATGAAATCTTGATTCCCCTTTGTGATAAGATGGTAGGGGTTTTTAATCGAGTAACAGCAGTGACAGGTTGTTAAGAGTTAGCCCTCTAATCCCAGAGCCATTAGCTGCTGCCTCTCGCAGAGTGAGTTCATTGCACTCATCGCTGAAGACAGCACTGGCAGAATATTAACAGGGTCTCTGTGAGCACCGGTCACCAGAAAGCCATTAAATCCTGAATTAAATCAAATGTAAAGGCTGGTAACTACTGAAGCTGCCACACCGAAACGTTGAACGTGGAGAATTTTAAGAGACCAAACTGCATTTTTGATCTGCACTGAACGGCAAGAGGGAAGTACATTTCAAAATACGTTTCATACTTCTCATTTGTGGAGGTGTTATTGTTAGTTGCCCTCTTTTGTGTGTAAATTTTTGAGAAATGATCTGATCAAGATATACATTTAGCCTTAAATGCTGAGTAAAGAGTTACTGGCAGAAGTTAGGGTTAATCCTACCTATTAAAAAAAGAAGGGGGGGGGGGACTTATGGGTAAGATGGGCTTAAGGTGCTAAAACAGTAGGTGAGCTCAGATGTCTTATTCAGGACTGGTACAAAATAAAAAAGGATTATTTTGAACCCTAAATCATGCAAAGCCATTCTCTTAAAGTCAAAGAACAAAAACAGGGAAATCAGCACAAGTTCCTTTTATTACCTCACGCACGGTCTGCTTTCGAAGCTACATTAATAAAACTGAACTCAGGTTTCCGTCATCAACATTTATTAGAGTTGAGTTTGATTTGCTTGTAAAATTGTTGCATATTTGTTCCAAAAACACCACAACGTTGAAAATGAGCGTACAAATGTGTAAATCTTGTTCCTGCTTGTGACTGGTGAAGTACATAATTCCCATCCGCACTGCAACACATTCCTCCTCGTAAGCTCCTTTGATCTTTTAAATACATTACTCTTTAATGACATCCACATCAGCCAATTAATATATTATACTTTAGTCGTTCCTCTCCCTGTAGTGTAAACAGCCCGTCGTGCATGTCTGGACTTCTTCCTACTCCCCTCACCCCCACCCGCTCTCCTAACAGGTACTTCCCGTGGTAGTGGTGGAGCAGAATAATGAATGGCAATAAGGAAGAGACGAGGGAAAGCCTCTGGGCTGTGAAGGTGAGCAACAGGTAAACATTACTGTACATCTCTGTGACCTTTTCTCTCTCTTTTTGTAGAAGCCTAACTTCCAGGTTTAGTGACTACATCACTGGTGACATTTATATAAGTGCGTGTAAATGTGAGTGTGCCCTGAAGTATAAAATAACCAGCAGCTCATTAGTCCTTTGCCACTGGGGTAATGAGAATCATCCGAGGGCTAATGAGCAATAAGTGGGCAAGCATTATGGATACAACTGGCTGCCAAAGTCGGGTGGGGGGGGGGGAGTTTTGAGAGAGAGAGGCGGAGATATCAGCAGAGTTAAAACAGAGACGAGAGGACAAAGGCAGGAAGTCACAGAACAGAAAAGGAGATTGAAGCCAAAAAGACAACACTTGAGGAAAGAATGCAAAAGAACCAAAAAAACAGGGAAAAAAAGGGAAAAAAGGGGCAGTTCAGGGGCCAGACAGCACAAAGTGGCCAGGGGTCATGGGGACAACTGGCTTCTCCATGGCAACCACCCTCATTAGAGCTGACTTAACTACATCATACCTCAGTGGAAACCAAATCTAATCATGTGCCTAGAGAGTGAAAGGTCACAGACCACTGTGGACAGTCTGATTGCATTAAAGATTGGCAGAGACTGTTGATGAGTGTCTGTCTGGGTTTAGTCTGATTGGTGGACACACATGACTGTCTAGCAGACTGCATTAATATACAAGGCACAGGCCTGTCTATTAAACCTGAACAGACTTTTATTTCAGACCAAAGCGTGTTTGCAGGCATTAAACATTTCCTTGCTGCGAGTCTTTGTGTCACCCCTCCCTTGCTTACTGCTGTCTCCAACAGTAGCACTAAAAACCTGCCAAAATACTGAATTATGATCTTTTATTCCCCCCTTAATTTACTGCTTTTGTTTTGGTGGCATTTCACGGTTGTTTAGCTCTTCCCCCGATAAAGACGACATTGTTTTGACACCTCGTAAAATATCAATAAAGACTCCGTTTAAGGACCATTAAAACAGTTTCCAGGTTTTTCCAAGCGTAGCTGCACAGGCAGAGACCACCCCAGCTAACTTCTGATGCACACCCAGTTAATTTGCTCTATAAACAGGCTTGAAATGTCACAGAAAGCACTAAGTTCAGAGAAGAGCTTCAAGGTTTACTCCTAGTAGGCTTTCAAGAAGAAGAGTTTAAAAAAAAAAAAAATGACTTTACAGGAGAACATATTTATTATTCTAAAAGGAAAGTGTCACAATATACATACATGGTACCATGTATGTAAAATATATTATAGAGTGCCAATAGACTGTTTTTTGAAATAAAGGGATACCTATATAGTCCTATATACCTGAAAGGACTGCAAAATGAATCAAACGGACCATGATGGGCAGAAAACTGTTTTGCTTCTCCAAGCTAAACAAAAAACACACAGTTATAGATTGAACCAGCCAAGCAAATGAATATGGTTTTGTTTTTAGATCTTACATCAGAAAAAGTGAGAGAACCACTGCATTAGATCCTGCAAACACATGCACAGTAACACAAATCTCATACATTCATATGCTCCGCATTTCTATTCACGGCCTCTAAAAAGTAGCTTTGCATAATTCATGGTTCAAACTAATCTTTATTTATTTTCTGGGCCTTGTTCAGCCTCGATCTGAAAAAAGTCAATACATTATTAGCTAGTGCCCTTCTCCCTTTAAGTCAAGTATCTGATTGGCCTCCCCTTGCAAACAAAGCATATAAATAGCATGTTTGTAAGCAGCTGTGCTCCTGAGAGAACCTTATTAAGAATATCTGCTCTCACTGGTGTTGTTATTTGCACGCTTGCTGACCTTATGGCCATTTTAATATGAACCTGCACCATTGTAGCAGCAATTAAGGACAGATGTAAGGAAATTTAAACAGGTCTGTTTTAAATAATCACTCAAGCTGAGAGATTGTGGACTCCATCCCTCTTAGTTTTGCATAACTACAAAAAGACATCATGTTAATATCCATTCAGTCAGAGGCAAACTCTGATTTTTTATTCTGCAGTTTGATGAATCAACTCTGCTGCAGACAGGTATATTCCAGGAACTGCTTCATCCACCAGCTCTCTCTCTCTCTCTCTCTCTCTCTCTCTGTGTTGCCAGCTCCACTTTTACTTTTTTGGGAACAGGAACGTGGTCTGAGATCAAAGCAGCGTGTTATTAACCTTGATAGCTAGACTGCAGCACCTAAAGGAGGGTAATAATCGTCCAGCAGCTTTGAACCACTCAGAAGGTCTCTCTGTACTTCTAGTGAGCCGTTTTCACTCTGCGATCTGGTTTCTTTGATGGATTAAACAACTGCAAGATGAATATGCTCATCAGCTGACATTTACATTGAAATTTGTGCAAAAACAACCCTTAGTGTCAGTCCACTATCATGTGGACTGACACTATTTCTCGTTCCTTCGCAGAATAAGAGGTACTTCAGGGCATCGACCAAGAATAATGGCTTTAATATTTCCTCCTGTATAAAACATAGCACATGGAGAGTAACACAAAGACTTGTTGTTTAGTTGCCTTACCCCTTTGACACCCTTCAGGTCTCCTTTCAGCAGGCTGTCCAGAGGAAAGGTGATGATGTTGTTCATGTTTTGGAACTGGAGGAAGTTGAAGAGAGACACAAATAAGAGTCGAAAGGTTACATCAGAGATTCTGAGACAGCAGGAGACTGAAAGTCACGGGCATCAATCGTCACTGAGACGTAATTCTTTCAGCAGTGTCCTGTGTGTTGCGTCTCCTTGCAGTGGACATAAAAAAGGAAATATCCAGCTCTTCATCTTAAGTAAATAATAATGTTGAAAGGCTAATGCTGCGCAAATAAAGAAGCAACTAGCAGACACGCTGTAACACAGAATACATCACACAGGTTCAGTGGAAACAGTCACTAAACACTAAAAATAAATATGTGTAAACATCTACTGCGACAGCATATATACACACACAACTGGTCATGTTTTACAATAAAAGCAGTGGTATGGATGGTTTCTCAGTCAAGGAAGGTTGGAAATCAGCTGAATCAGGTCATTCTTTTTAAGTTATTCTTTAAGCCTGCAGTATGTAGCATCTTAATGAAGATAAGGCCTCAGTCACACAGATTTAGATACGTGCTGGTGACCATCTGGCAGCCTCTGGTGACAAGGAAAACATTTTAATGCTGCACCAAAAACCTACTTATGATAGCTTTGGTTGCTAGCAGGTTGCTGCAGTCGTCAGTAGTTTGCACAGAAGTCTCCAGATACTTGCAAAAAATGTCATGCAAACATGAAGCAAATACTGTTCTCCTTCAAAATAAAAGTTTAAAATGTTCTGGTTGCAGCAGTGAGATAAATCTTTTACTCTGAAGGAGAACGCTCTCGATTTGTGGTTGGTGTTGCATTTTTTTCAAATTTCACTGCTTCTCGGAGAGTAAATGGTGAGTGTTTGCAGAAAAGTCCATGTACATGCAAACTATAGGCGATCACTACAGTCTGCTAGCAACCAAAGCAATCACAGGGAGGTTTTTATTGCGGCACGTTCTTTGGGACCAATTATACTTGCTAATACCCAGCTACATCAACCACTTGCCAACCAGTCCAGGAATGCAGATTTTTTTCCTGGAAACCATGCTTGCCACGAGAGTCACGGACTTAGCTCTAGATTTGTGTGCTTGAGACCTGAATTGATTATATTTGTTCAACTGTAGGAGATTCTCTCTAACACTGTAAGATCTTACCATACAAAGTGACTGTTACTGTGAATCGGTGGCATCTAAACAAAAGTGAATTGAACTGTCAAGATAATCCAGAAAACATCGAGTGAAGGCTTAACACTTCTAGTGCAAAAGGCCTGCCCTCAACACAAACCTGCCTCAAATAAGTGCCAGATGCCAGGTGAGGTTAGTAAGTGTCCTGGTTACTTTTTAGTATACAGTAGATTCAAACCAGCCACAGTGGTGCCAGGTGTCTGTTTTCATGTTAACATGACTTGGTGTGCACATCTGATGATTATAAACACCAAAAGAACCTCAAATTCAAATGCCATCAAATGCCTCAAGAGTCAGGGACAACGTAAATATGTATGCATAGAGTTGTTTTTGTACAGAGTTAATTACACATAGCATAGTGTCTTGAGCCTAAAAATTCCACCACCCTTGGTATCATTTTCATTTTTAATCAAATTTCAAACTTGTTAAAGACACAAATTCTGCCTTTAACTCGGCTGTTTCCAAGCTGCTATAAAGGCCAGCCCCTACATGCAATCTAGGAACCCAGTGCTTTCTTAAGCTATTGGAGATTACATCTTCACATCCAGGTCAGGCAGAAGCTCATATTTCTTTAATATAAGACGCTGAGATCACACCAACACAAAATCTAAAGCTCCTGTTCTCGGTATGAGCTGATAAAGTGTGCGAGGGGAGCGACAGACCTCAGAAGATGGAGTCAAATTTTTTTAATAAAGCGTTGGCTTTCATACAAGACCTGGGCTTAACAGATCAGGCAGTATTAGATCCAGGAGATATTTGGTGTTGCACTGGCTCTTCGGATGTCTTGATGGAAAAACTAGGGCTACGTCCTCAGGGCTTTAAGTTCAAGCTGGACTTGGTGTGTGCTCAGTGTGTGTTAGAGAACACACACACGGTGGAATAAACACAATTAAGGACAGCATGAAAATTTTTCTTTGTCCCAAAGGACTTTACCCACCCACACATACAGCCACATACACACACAGTGTAAACTCACAAGGTTTTTGAAAAGCGCTGTGAGCTCCTTGGTGAAGACGGAGAACTTGAGGAAAGCCGAGCCCAGATCAGGATCGTCTCTGTACACACAGTTTTCTCCAAACTTCTCCAGGGCCTGAGTGTACTGCTCCTCATTTTCTACATGTGCTGGAAAACACACATATATACACACACAGATTAACCAAAGTCTTTTTCTCTCTGATCCTAACAAGTTAAAAGTCAATCAATAAGTATTAATAATGCATGGTGATAGTCTTTCAGTGTAAAACAATCCAGTTTCCTTCCATTACACGGTTTTGCTCACATGTCTATAGTGAAGGTGGTCAGCAGGGACGGACCAAAAGAGATACTCACCCCCGGCCACAGCGTTCGCACAAACTATACATTTTAAAAATGAACCCTACATGTTGATAAAATGTTTCAGTCAAGTTATAATTGCAATCATTTATAAAAAAAAAAAAAAAAAAAAAAAAGATGGGACAGACCAACGAGGCTATGGTGAATTATAGAGTCCAACAATACAGGAGTTAATATTTGTTATGTGCTATAATAACATGTTTACGTGTTCGTGGTATTACAAACACGTTCAATGCTAACATTGAACGTGTTTGAGTGCCCTCTAGTGGACAAACTACTCAACATCCACACTCATAACATGGTTGAAGGGTGTTTCTCCGGTCTCTTCTTCAATTTTTTAAAATTTCCCTTTAATGACTGATATAACTGGCGATACCAATAGATGGACAAATGGCTAATATATGTTGCCTGATAAACTGGTCGGACTCTATCCAGAGAAGTGAGTTTTCTTGGTAGGCTACAGTGTGTCTATAGGTACACCCACTGGGCTTACTCATATTTTATAGGTCGTACAAATATAAAAGATGAGATAATTAGCCTAAACAGAATGATACACAGAGACAGCGCAAATGTTCAAATGATATGCAATAATAATAATATAAGGCCAAGCGTGTGTTTGTGCTTTCGCTCACGTTTTTGACAACTGGTCCCTATCTGAGGGTTATTTTTCAGTATTTGCTTACATCTGTAGCAATGAACTCTTTTATCTTCTCCCCGCCTGCCATCTTTCCTGTTCCTACAATACCGTCCTTTTCACTCGATGGCATCGATGGACTTGATTTTGCCTTCATTGTCTTCATGCTATAGACTGAACAATGTTGGGTGGGGAAACTGCAGTAGATCAGCAGTTTCTTTTATCGTTCTTCCCCATTTTGACACTAAAATTGACTGATGAATGCTTATTGTAACAATAAATGACAGAAAATAGGACAAAAGGACAACTGGTCCCTTTTAAATGCATTACATATACTTTAGCTGTCATCTAGGCAAGGTCTTTAAATAATATTTTGCCAATCTTATCTATATTTTGTTGCCAGTGAGTTGGTTGTGCAGACCTGGGATGTATGTATGCAAATCCTGACAGTTAGTAATCAGCTAACCGCCAATTCCTGCTCGCTGTTCACAGCCGGCCAAAAGCACGCGATTGCCACCAGGAAATATCCACTATGTGCACTTTTTTTCCCCTGAGGAAAACACTCAGCCAATATCCTAGCGCCCCTGTGGCAGCACTGATCACAACTGATTGGGCTGTTTCCCGACCAGTTCAATCTCAAGTTTTCTTTATTTACTCAAATCCTCACTAGGGTTGTCAAAAACAAAAACAAAAAAAAGGAATGAATACTCAAAAAAAATAAATAAATAAAAAATGTATCAATACTCAAATATTAATAGAGAATAAACATTGATATTAAATTAAACGAGGTCAGGAAAATTCCCATTTCAATACCACTGAATAATTAACCAGTTATCAGAAATGTTAACCCCAACAATTTATCCAAAGTTCAACTTTTATGCTCTTCTAACTTAAGTGATTGTGACTTTAGGTATTGTGTTGTTTATTATACCCTTCGTTTATTACTAGGTTTTGTAAAGAAATGCTCATAATCTGTAAAATGAAACCTCTAATGATAATCTTAAATTATTTTGTTAAATCTGGGGTCAAACTCTTCCTCGTGTTATCGAAAAAGGTTATTGAGTGTTTTCCTGGATATCGTGACAACACCGCGCAGATCATCGTTTCAAGCTTGCCGTCCGGTTTTCAACGTAATCCGCAAGACACAAACAAAAGGCCTCCCTCATCTAATGCAACCTGCTGTCCCAAAAATCTCAGAGTGCGTCTAAAATCGGTTTAATGTACCACAAGGTTAGGCCTAGGTGATTCCACTTAATGCACTTCATGCCACACTAGGCTGCTGATAACAACCAATGCCACTGGGACAGCCGTGGAGCGAGGGATGGAGCGCCAGGGGACTGTTGCTATGACGACAACTTGCAGAGAAACGCAACAGAGGTGGAAGGAAGGGGGTGTAAGTAGGAACAACTGAAAGACAAAAAAAAGGGTGGGGGGGTCTGAAATTGTGAGGAAGCATGCCAAAAGACACCTGCAACCACATCATGACTCAGCTTTTAAGAGGTAAAACACACACACACACACACAAAACGAGCAACTGCACAGATGTTCCAGGTAACTAGATAAGCTCACGTCTTGGCTGCTGACATATCCATCAGGTTATTAAAAGGGAAGAGCTGAAAGCCTGAGTCACTACCTGCAGGCATGCTCACGAGACAAATCTAATTTAAGCCACAAAATATCATCTGACGCAATAACAGAGGTCGATGATAAGAAAGCTGCTGTGAGACTCACAAGGGAAGTGGCAAAATGAGAAGCCTGGCGAGTATGTGTTATAATGAGACTTTTCCCCCTCTGTCTGTGGTAAGTGCAGAAATAAAAGACCTACAAAAATAAATAAATGGGAAAAAAAACAATCTCATGTTTCGATAAAGTGATCAACTCTTCCTCCAAAAAATAAATAAATAAAAATCCAAAAGCACCAAATCCTCTTTTACATAACAAAGACCTGCAGTGAGATGTACCACACAAAGATGTAGTAAACTTCAATGACTGTCATGTGTCAGAAACCCACCACTGCCACACATCCACAGCCCACTTTCCAAATCCGCTCCTGCTGTTTAGCTCAGCCAGGTTTCGAGCCAACAGGGCGGGGTCCTGTTGTTGTTTTTGAAGTGGCACATGAGAGCCCTATTCAAAGCTGACAAATAGCACAAACCCCTCCAGGGCAGCTTAGTGACTACATGTGTATTTGTTGTAACATGACCCAAACACGTCGCGCATGCAGCCCCGTAGTACGGAGCAGAGGGCGTGTGACACGCTGAGTTTACGTGGCAGGAAAAAACCAACAAAGGACAGGAGCGACATTTTCCTGTCGTTTACACTGCAAACACGACCTGCTAATTCCTTGTTTACCTGCAGATGTGTAGACATTGAGTAAACATTTCCATGAAATAACACTGGTGTTTAGGGCCTCACTTAAAGAAATGCAACAACAGAAAATGGGGAATTGGGATTTTATATGATTAGAGCTTAAAAGATTCATTGATTGTTGCATTATATAAGCTGATTTTACCTCCAATTGTTGCAGATCTAAAAGACACCAACTCAGGCTCTGACGAGAGGTTACAGGGTATACAGAAGTAAGAAAATACTAAATGAACTACAAGTAGTGAAGAGCTGTCAGGCCGATTGCGAGTTCTTAGTGATTCCTCAGGCTATTGCACAGGTATGCAAATAATCACAATCCAGCCCACTTTGACATAAACCCTTACCCTTCTGCAAAAAACTCAATGTGGGGAATGCTGTGCTTTTTTGTAGTCCATATTTTTAGTCTTAGTTTCTACTAGTGTAGCTTTGCATGAGTCACAGTTCATAATAAGTCATCTTTATTTAGCTTCTCCTGGTATCTCTGAAACAAGCTTTTTCGTGTTATTTGCAGTAGATCATTAATAAGCAGTTTGAACCTAATAAATTGACTGCTAAGTGTATATTGTATCAGCAATGTATAAAGATAAGGAAAATAAAAGGATAGATGGTCCCCTCTCCTCTGTATAACTGAAGTCAGTACTTTCATCTTCTTAAAATCAGCATGAGAAATACAAAATGGGCTTAAATTCAGGAAAAAAAGGCTTAAGAAGTCGGCTTGAAAGTAAATGGCGTATTATGTGTCAAAGGGAGAGAAAAGGATTCCTGTTGCTCAACCTCAGGAAATGATAAAGTTGCATTCACTGTGAGACAGAAGCCTGCTCACGCCTGTGGCATTCATCGCTGTATCTTTCCTCCTAAACTTACAAACACACACACGTACAGCTTTCCAGGCGTCTGCTGAGGATTATCTTACATCCCAAAGGCTTGTTTTGCAGCCTCTTCCATTTCTCTCCCACACATGCAGGGTTTAATCACCAGATAGCAGCTTCCTCTCTCCGTCTCTCCCACACAGCTTCGTAAGTCCGGGTCAGCTGACGCTCGGCGACACAATGCGCCGGTGACCTCCGATCAATTCCAGATCTCTCTAAGGACTCAATGAAAACAACGCTGAGCAAAATGACAACAAGCACAGAGAAAAGGAAGCGTGACTATTAGTCCCATGGGACAGAGACAAGGAGTCGCAGAGGCATGAGGGACAATCAAAGGAGAAAGAGAACTTTCCTTAAAGTTCAAGTTCGATGTTTTGCTAGAATATGTTTTTTGCAAATTCTTGGAACGAGGACAGTAAGTGAGATGACAGTGAGTGAGAACATGTGCTATAGTACAAATCCAGTTAGCTTAGAATGAAAACAGAAACTGGGGGAGTTAGCTCGGCCAACTTGACTTTGTCTAAAGCTACATTTCTGTGCAAGCCAATGCACATGGAAATAATTTATTTTAATATTAATATACATATTTATATATAAACATAAATAATTAAATATCAATTATGTACCCAGCAGCTTAACCAGCTGCAAACTCCAACTCCACCTGAAACCTTCGCATTCCAGTCTTGCAAAGACAACATTGTATTTTCTAAATTGTATTTACTAAAATCTAAGAAACTACTTTACACAAGTAACAAGAGCTCTTTTTTTTGAGTCCTCTCTGCATTCATTTTAGTTTCTCCTCGGGCCATTTATCTCAGACATTAATTCAGGGTAATTGTGTTAAAAGTTTATGGAGAATCTCATTTTCTCTGCTACCTGCAGACACATGATCAACTTCAGTGTTTCTCTGATGCAGCATGGTCTGAGTTCTGCATTATATTCAGCAACTAACTGTCCTTCCCGGCTACAGGTACATCATCCCCCTCCAGTTATTCTCTGTTCAGCAGCTCTGACAAGCCTGTCCGAGCAGCTCTGCTCGATCGGCTCCTGCTCCTTCTGAGGTCTGAGATGCTGCTGCTGGTTTATTCATCAAAACCCACATGCTGACACCTTGACAGGTCTCTGCAGGGTTCTCCTGCTCATTTAAAAGCACTCCTTCTTTCTCGCTCCCTTTCCCATCTTTTTCTTTATCCACATTACAAACTCACCATGCACACTCAGCCTCTCAGATTTTCCCTGAGATGCTAATTCTTAAAAATCGTTGATTTGACCTCAATACAGTCTCTAAACCTTCAACATTCCCTCTGCTTACCCAGCTCCTCTTTCTCCTCATCGTTACAATACGTTATTTCTTAGCCTAAAATATCTTTGCAGGACTTTGGAAGAGTCAGTCAGCCATAGCAGGTGCTGAGGCTCCCTGTTATGTGTCACATTACTCACACTTTACCCACAACACCTTCTCTGGAGAACATTAAGAAAACTCAAGTGATGCTTTTCCCTCTATATTTATGTTAGAGCTTGGCTTTATATACAAGTTGCATGCTGTCATTAACCACTTACAAACTAAATAATCTCAGCTGGTTTTAAAGAGACCATAGGATCATTTTTGAGTGCATGTAGCTTGTTTCTGCAGGTAAAAAGGGTTGGCAAAGCCGCCCACATAAACACTGCTCCTAAACTGCAGTCGAGGGATTGTTTATTTACGGCCCTATGTAACTCATTTACATTACACTGATGTGCGGGTTAGTTTGGCACGCCGTCAAACAAACAAGGCGACGCTGCCTTGCAGCCACTTGAGCCGATGGTCCAACTACGAAATATGCAGCCACTAGTGAGCAAGCCAAGCTTTCTGTAGACGCCTGCAGCAGCAAAGGAAGCAGATCGCTCATATTTTAAATCCTTGGCATTAGCCTGCGGCCCTGAAGGGACAAACATTAACTAAGGTCTGTCAGACTTCGGGATAACACAACAACCTGGCGATGCTCATTTCCTCATTTGGAACACAGGTGTGTCTGATGAGGAAATACACACTGTTAGGTTGGTCACCTGAGAAACATAATACTCACTTTTCTGGTTTTCTTGTTTTGATCACCACCAAATCCAAAAGGTAATTATCTGGCTTCACCTGCAACATAATCCACTATATTCCCCAGATAGCAGCTAAATGTCTGTATACACTTAGCTGCTGGGCGGGGAGCACACTGAGCCACAACAGAGGAGGTCTGCAGCCGCCTAATAATAAAAACAAGTGCGAGTTAGCAAGAAAAAAAGCCCTAACAGCTGAAGTGAACTGGCAGGTAGTAATTTAAACTGCCCCTGTCACAACACTCAGTCGATGTACCGTTATTACAGAAATATGGATCAATAAAACTTAAAGTATAAGGCATGGCTTTTAATTTAGTAGCCTGTATTTGGAAAATATACTAAATAACTGTCATTATTGTGTTTCCATTTAAAAGTGCGATGTACTCGGCACATGAGGATCACACAGACATGAAACTGAAATCCTCTTGGTTATACTCAAAACACACTGGTGTCCGGGCTGCTTCTCCTTGATAATTGCTGATAACAAAAGGTGACCTCCATTCATGTGAGCATCCCTTGAAATGAGTATAAATAAGAGCATTCCCTGTGGTATTTCCACAGACAAAGCAATGTTTCTACTCCAAACATCTATAAAAACTGTCTGAAATGCAGCAACGTCCCAGTAAAAAGATTCAAATGAAGAGTCTATAGCAACATTTTGCAGCTTATATGCCTACACTTACACCTGCATGTAAGATTACACGAGACTGAAAAGTGCTGGACGTTATAAATGTAAATGCATGTTTAAGAGTGACGTGAGAACATGTGTGTCCATGCCTCAGCGGCCACATACAAACACGGGCTGTGCCCCTCCCCAGCTGTTCCTTCCGGGGGTCTGGATCAGACAGCTGTCCCTCTGGCCTGAACAGAGCTCACACTGTTCTGAAAAAGACGTGCTCAGCACATTGTTCAGAGGTCTCTCTCCCTCTCTCTCCATTTCTCCCTCTCAGCGGGGTTCTGTCAGGCAGGCCAAACAAAAGACGCTAAAAAACACCCAACACTGGCACAGCCAGGCATAATGAGCATGGTAATGACACACACACATACACAGGGCTTAAAAGACAAAAACAAAAACCCGTGCCTCCCCCTCAAAGACAGAGGATATATTTTCTTTTAAAATCAAACAGAAAATAAAGACCAAACGAACTGTAAAAGGAAAAAAAAGTATTTCCAGCAAACCAACTTCTTAAATATTGTTTTTTACTAAATAAAGACATAGAAGTATTCTGCTCACTGCACACCAACAAGGAGTCTCCTCTTAAAGGAGACTCAAAAGGTAAGAAATAAGCATGCAGTCTTACTGCAAATTAACTCTTTGCTTTAGTGCTGGCATGTTACAACGGTTCATAATGTTCGAATCATGCAGCATTGTTCTTTCAGTAATGCAGAAGAGGCAGGCGATCTGCTGTGGTGACCTCCAAAGGGACCAGCCGAAGAAGATGGTGATGGAGCGTAGTCAAGACTCACCTAGCCCAGACGTGTAGATGGCTTTCACAGACTTCTTCATCTTGTACAGTACGCTGCGATCCACATCCAGAGCCTGGACAGACACACGGAGAAGAGACCATTAAGAAGTCAACGTTCAACTAAGTGCAAATTTATGGCGTGAAAAAGATGGCGTATGTTTAGTCTGCATGAGGTCTTTACTCTTCTTCCAAAGGTAAACTCAGTAGGATGTAGTGCAACAGTGTGCACAGAATACAGAAACACCAGTCTGTACGGTGCTTTCTCCTGTGAGGTAGATCTGAATCTCTCAGATTTGTGTGCAGATTTTGAGGTTTTGGAAGCAGCCATGCTTTCTGCAGTAACACAACGTACCACCTTTGTTAAATGTGTACTGTTAGATAGTTACCTCCCAATCCCAGATTGTGCTTCTGCTCTGAATTGTAATGAGGCGTTGAGTGGTTTCGGTTTAGTCCACATCCTCAATCCACGCCTGTGTGTGGTCGCTACAGTTTGTGTGTTTCTAACCCACCGATGTGGCTCCAAGCAATGCATCATTCAAGGTAAAGCCAAGAATAGACCTGGGCTCCCTCATTAGTCAGTGTGTGTGTGTGTGTGTGTGTGTGTGTGTGTGTGTGTGTGTGTGTGTGTGTGTGTGTGTGTGTGTGTGTGTGTGTGTGTGTGTGTGTTCATCACTGTAACGGCTCGTAGGGCAAGAGCAGTGAGTAACTGAGGTCCATTGCAAGAAGGGCAATTTTCCCGCAATGAATATACACACATAAGACACACACATGCATGAACACACCTTCCCTCCAATACATTAAGGCCAGTCTCACAGAGAAAAGCTAAAGTCACACTGACACAATGCGCCACTGTGTCGGTGATGACAGCAGGAATCTTTTGGGGTGAGGGGGTTTTTAGGAAATTGAGTTTTTAGGGACTTTATTAAGTATGTCCGCTTGACCAGGGTAAAGCTGGCGCCACTTTTCTCTGCCCCGCTCCCCGTCTTACTGACACCCATCAGATCCCCTCAACTCCCTGAAAACAAAAATAGACAATGACTCCCATTCAGCAATGTACTCACACATACTTCACACGCACTTTTTCTACTCTGCAATTACACAAGATGCGATGACAAAACTTATTAAATCCATAAATCGGTGCCGTTTTAATATCCAGGCTCCGAGATGCTGAATAACTGCTCAGCACGTCGTTTTCCCTGAGGTCACATCTCACCCACACTAACACAAAAAGAACAGAGGAAGCGATGAGAGACTTTGAAGGGAAAGTGACAGATAAATTAAGTGGCACTGGTTGAGGGACAGACAGAATAAAACACAGAGCTCAGAGAAAAGACAAGAACATTCACAATGTCCTCTTTCACTCTTCTGTCAGTACGGGCTCACAGAGGCCACCTATAAGGGTAAAGAGGGGGGACCCTGTCAGTCTGTTAGGGGATACAGTTACACTCATGGAAGAGGGAAAAAAGACTAATGGGGTGTGGGGGATCAGTCTTGAACAGAATGATGAAACTTTTATAGTTTAACAGCATTTTAATGAGTTTAATGAGCTATAAAATTTACACTTATTTGAATGTAAAATCGGTGTAACTTCAAAAAACTGTATATAAAAAAATGGATAGAGAAACCATGAAACTACCAACTATTATGGAGCTGCCAGGTGATGATTTTAGTCATTGCCATCTTATGTCACGCAGGCTGTGACTACGTTAAATTGGACGCAAAGAGCACCAAAAACCTCCTTGCGCTTTCTAGCATATCACAGCTGCTTGCCAACTAGTCTGCAAACACTATCCAACCACTTGCCGAGCAGCAATGAAGGCACAAAAGGCAAAACTTTTACTTTCAAAATATATGACTGCAGCTTTAGCAAACGGCTTCACAGAAGCTGTTAGCAACCACTCGCAAACTGGGTGGGGGAACTGGTGACTGCCAGTGGACTCCCCACTGGTCTCTAGGCCTGTAACTAAGAGTGGGTTTGACGGAAAACCAAAGGGATACAACTTACCATTCACAAGGTCGGCAATATTAGTAGAGCCGAGGAGTCTTTTACAATAGGAAATCTCTTTGAAACAAAAGCAGTCTACCCCTGATCACTGGAAAGCATGCTAGCTTAAGGCACTTTGGCACTTTGATGCAAATCACTAATTTGCAGATGAGAAAATTAGTTAGCAGATTAACAGACTGAGGATGGAAACATAGCAGGAAGTTTATTTCCCACATCCATCATGAAGCAAAAAGTAAGATTACCCCAGCAGGAGAGCTCTCAATCAACTTCACTCACTTTTAGTGATGAATGATTTAACCTTCCCTTATTAGCAGACACCGGTGGGCATTTTCCTGTTTCATTACTCTCTTTATTAACTTCTTAATAGTTTTTTTTTTAATATGTGCAGAACTGTTAACACAAATACTAAACTAATAAGATACATGACACACTCCTGCCTTTGACAAATGCATTTAGTCTGCTCATTTCAGCTGAAAAATACCCCGGGGTCACACTCACCTAGCCTTGACCCCTGAAACAGCAGCATATTATCCGCACTGTCAACCTCTACTTGGTGTTTCACAGAAGACCAAATCTCTCCCACATACAGTTCAGGCATTTTTCATGCTGTGAAAACACAGGCATGTGCAAAGTGCTAATATTTCAAATTTCTAAATATAACTCCTTCCCCCCCTGAACATATGTGTTTATACAACTAAGCTTCCAGACAGAAGTGTCTGGTAACAGTAACATGTGCTAAAAATAAAATATGATGTATTTAACCAGAGGAACTGTGCAAATTAAAAGAAGCTTTTGCATATAAGTGGGACTTACAGTTCTGTGGTTTTAGTTCCTTCAGCTACCGTTAAATGACTCATCTGTAACATATGCCATTATCCCATTAGCTCTGTCTGGCTCAGACCGACTCTGCAGCTGTAGCGCTGACTGAGCTTCAATCGGAAAAAGGACTGAGGAAAAGTACAGCTTTCCTACAAAGAGTATCATCTCTGCATACGCCGCCAAACCAATTCAACTACACAAAGACTTTTAACACAGAGCGCGGTTTTTTAGTAGAGCTAATCTCACCTGGGGCTTGCCTTTGTACATCAAGTCTACTCCAAGTGCTAAGAACGAAAGCCATAAAAGCACTCAAAGCATTTCTGCTGGTATCTGAGCTTCTGTGAGAGCGTAGAAGGCTTCCAGAGGATCTCATTGATCCCCTCTTCAACATAAGGTGGAGTTAATGATTTTCAGGCTCGAAACATATCAGACATAGTGAGGGGTTGGCGCTTGAGGCGATATGATGTGCAATTTCACAGTCTGACTACGCTGTAACTCTCAGGGTGTCATGAAAACTGCCTCACGTATAGCTGAATTCATTTAAGCTAGCCAGCAATTTCAAAAAAACATGCTTGAACCTTTCATCTGCTTATTGATCATTTGAGGTTGAGTGTGTTTTGGTTTGGAGGACGAGAGGTCAAGCAGAGGTGAGCTGCTGAAGCTAACGCATGTAGCAGAATTTTACAGATGAGTTTTGCGCATAAAAATAAAAAATAAATCATCTGTGTATGTTTAATTCATAATTTGAAAACAGAAGAGCAAAATGTGTGCTGCATGTACTGAGATAACGGTCAGGCGCAAGCTCACACTGCTGTAGTTCAGTTGAACTGCGAGTTCTATAACAAGAGATAAGAATGACTTGTTAAATTAAAAAATACACGACACAAGACGAGGTCGGTAGTCATGGAGCACTCTGACTCTCACTCAGCGGGACTCTCTGGCAATAAAGTGCATGTTTTCATGGAGGACGACGAGCCAAATGGATCAGATTTACAGCAATCTGTTAGTTTTGTGACTAAAGATTTTGGTGCATATGCTGTATCAGAGCAGTCAGATGGCGGCTATGCGATCTGCATTAGTATCAGCTAACAGCCTCTGTGTTAGAAGTTATTTGTCGACTACTGCAAACTACACAGGGAAACACTGACATTCAGACAACATTGACTTCAATGTGACCTCATTTCCCTGTGCAGGTTATAACAGCTGTGATGAATAAAAGAGTCCAACTTTATTTAGATAAAGGAGGTTTGTGTTCCAGTAGAGCTCGTTTTAAGTAGGTTTTCAGTGCAATATGCAAACTGGGTGCGCTGGTGGATGCGGCACTATCCCAGAATATATTTCACTACTCACATGCTGCCTCATGTGCTGCAATGTGCTAGAGTCCTCTCATTCTTGTGGATATTACTTTGACATGTATCACCCCTCCTAAAACTGCTCCCCAAACAGGTTAGTGGGACTCCCCCATGACAGATGCCTCCTGCTGGAAGAAAATGTGCCCTACCTAATTGCAAAACTGGCCCAGGATAAGCTCAAAGAACAAAGAGTGCATGATTCCCTCCCCACACACTGGGTCAATGACCTGGTGCTGGAGTGCGATCCGATGGGTCAGAGCTATTTTCAGTGGCACAATATTAAACAGCCAATTTTTATGTTCTGGCTGCTCAGCTGTCGATACTTTGCTCTCACAGACTGTTACCTCTAAACCTCTGGTTGACCTCTCTCATAACAACACTAATCAGTCCGTACATCAGTGATGAGTCCAAGCCTTACATGCACATTGGAACAGGCATCTCGCCTCCCAAAGACATAAGGTGTCCCCCGCTCAAGCGCAAAGCACACCATCAATCAGAATCATGCCTCGGCAGACCCCTTCAATCAGCACAGAGTGGTCTGACAGGCCAGCAGGGTAATAAACCCACCAAATGCAGCAAACGCACTCCTCTGACTCATTCTCACATGACCCATCAATCACTTTCACACATTTGCACTCCGATGCACTGCCCACATTTGAGCATAGTGCGAAATTTTGTAAGGACTTTGTTTAAAGCAGCCGCTCAAAAAAAACAGTTCTAACCCAGAAATGTATTCACAGTGCGAGGGGAACTCCGCGGTGTTGTAATATTTCATCAGCCCAGGATCAGAGCTGAATCCACACACACAATAGGCCTCGTCGCCCGGCCTGGAGCTGCTTCACAAGCCAAATTTATGTGACATTTCTGCAATGTCAGCAGTTTTCTCCTCCCTGTTAGCAGTTCACAGTAAACTAACTAGAAGCGCACTTTTCTCAATCTTGTACAAGGGGAGAGACCCAAACTGAATTTCACTGATAATCATCTTAAAGGCATGACATCAGCATCATCATCGTGGTGATTATAACCAAGCAGCATCTGCTGCAGCCGATCTGCGCAGACTAACTCAGGGTCACGGCGGTGACTGTCAGAGTGATCCATTCACTTAAGTTTGTACATTTCCTGAATTGCTATTATATGTCATGTTACTGATCCCCGTGAGCCCACAGCTGATAGATAATATCAGACACAGAAGGAAAGAAGACACCGTAAAGCTGAATAATGCTGAGGATGCTCAACTCCACTCCACTAAAGTTTAAATTTAAAAAAATTAAAAGAATTTAAAGGATTTTTTTAAGAGGAGAAAAAAAAAAAACAGTGGACACATATCATTCATACTCGAACGGAGCACTCAAAGAATTTTTTTTAAAACAACTTGACTCATTCACACTCATTCATACAAGCACTTTTTTCTATGCTTTTCCAATGCAAGTGCTTTCTATCCAACACTGACACACACTCATGCTCCGATGGATGCATCGGAAAGCTAATTGGGATTACTATCTTGCACAAGGATATTTGGCATGCA
The DNA here is from genome assembly GCF_013358895.1 of Oreochromis aureus. Taxonomy (NCBI): domain Eukaryota; kingdom Metazoa; phylum Chordata; class Actinopteri; order Cichliformes; family Cichlidae; genus Oreochromis; species Oreochromis aureus. The sequence continues at coordinate 18,381,971 of NC_052960.1, read as the reverse complement.
GATCACCAACCTTCATATTAGTAGGTGACCTGCTCTAAACTAAAACTTACTTCAAATCTGGTTTCAGACTGAAAAAAGTGACATTATATAAGGACAAAATAAAGAAGTGGGGTTTTTTTGCTTAATTTAAAACAGCTGGTAATTGACAAAAGAACCTTTATGTCTTCAGAAGAGAAACAAAACCCAAAACACAGTGAGGTAGTGAGAACACGAACACTTTACGTGCCCATGTGAGACAGCGGGGAGTGATCGACAACGCCAGCAAAAGTGGGTCCAGCTAACAGGCCTGTTTTATCGTAGCAGTTTCCACCTCTGTCTCCTCTGTCTGAAGAAGAAACACATTCCTGGATGATTGCATGCAGGAGTGACTGACAGACAAGACAGAGACCCAGCCCCATTGTTCCTGCCAGCTACTATCTGCTGATGACAGCATGTCTGCTTTGCAAGATGCCGTCCCTCTTTCCTCAGAGGCCCCATCAGCAGACAACAAACACGTTCAATTTTAATGAAAGGCAATCCGAGAAATCTTCACACACTTCTCAGAAGCTCACACACACGCACATCTGCGCTCTGTCTGTGCGCCTTTATAACTCATCTTATAACCTTGCCTTACCCTTTAAGCTCCCCCCGCCTGCGACAGCCACCCAAGGAAGCGTCTGCTTCATATAGTGGAAATCAGGGAGTAAGAAAGCAGCAGCCTAGGATTTGCTGCATGTGTTCGTACAGTAGCTCCACAGAAAAAACAACTACAACTAAAAGAGTGAGTTAATAGGACAGAAAAAGCCCAAGTTTTGATGTGAAGATCATTTGACTGCACTCAACATCACGTTTATCATATTTATTTCCCCACAGCAAAAACTGGAACAGGATCTCTTAATGAGACAGATCTAACTTATTTCCTAGTTTGTCAAATTTTCAGATCTGAAACCGCAGATGAGCTGTGTAAAAAATTTCACAGGCCAAATAGCAACTGACTCAAAGCGGTTAGCAGGTCGACCACTAGCGCTGCATAAGTGTCTTATGAACATCTATCATTAGGTGTACGAGGTTAACGCCCATCTATACACTGTGTGAGACTGCATCTAAAACTTTGCCTTTTTTTGAGTCACCTGAAAAAAAAATGAGTATACTTGGGCCCAAGAGAAACATAAATAAAACATTACATTTGTATGCGGTCTTTGCGGTCTGAAACATTACAAAAAAGGGACAAGTCAGCTTTTCTGCAGGTGTGCTGTTGAAGCAGCTGCACAGTGCAAAGTACTGACCAGCCTTTGAGCTGCTGTCTGCAGTTCCATATGTTTCACAGTGTAAACACAGGAAGGGAAACTCGCTCTCTGTGTCTCAGCTCAACACTCAGGACACTGAAGTAGACCTACTATGCTTTTCCTTATACCTTGTCATAAGTTTCCATTCACAGTGGTGATTATTATATTAAACAAATATTGAGGTCACAATAGCCACAAGTAATCCCCTTGGAGAGCTTTTTAAACTCTTGGCTCTGTATGATGTTGTATGATGTGAAGCAACATGTTTATTGTGGCTTAATATGATCATCTCAGTCACAAAGGTGTGACACTGAGCGCAGAAGCCCGTCTCTCTTCCTGTTCAAACCTTTTGTTTGCGAGGAACAGGAGCTAAGAACAAAGGCTCAACCCAACAGTGGATGAATTTTGTTGCATCGAGGCTCAATGTAAGTAAATATCAGGGCTACTTTGAAATGTATAACAAGTATAATATGTCTCCAAACATGCAGACATTAAAACCAAGAGGCATGTCTCTGAGGAAGCTGTGCTCAAGTCGTGCTGTTTTCTTATTTCTCTGCTTCTGATATTCACAGATTTTATCTATAATCTCGATTTTTAACCTCTTCAGCTGAGCTGCAGATGAATTCCCTCTTTAAAAGAGCTGCTTTAAAGACACTTTCAAGTGTTTCATTCACAACTTTTCTCTGTGCTGAGTGAGAAAAGTCAATATTTGGACAGAGGTGGGTTTCGTGGAGCGGACTGCTAACAGGCCATAGTTGCAGGCTTTCTCTGTTCCCTCGACTGCTGAGATGTGAGAAGTCAGTCTGCCCGAGGTCAGCATGGAAAACTCCACGCTGACACGAGCTCATTAACACAGAAATGCATGCATTTTGGCATCTTTGGCGACAGAACTGATGAAGACTGCAGCACAAAGCTAAGCAGTGACTACATTTATTATGAGTCAATATCTTTTTCCAGGGAACCTAATAATTCCAGCTTGAACTCACTTGGGAAGTTTCTGTTTCGTTTCTGTTTAAGTTTTCTCCCCAACTGCAAGTTTCTGAAAACATCTCATCCACCCACAAGTACTTTAGCACCACGTACTCGCTGCTTTACAGCTCCTCGGTGAGCACTACAAAGACCGCTGCTGGACCACAGCCTTGACTACCAGCTGCCAGAAATCACACTGGGATGACAACATCAACTGCAGCGCTTTAAGTGGCAGAGAAAACAAACTTTCGTGTTAAGCCCCGAGGCGTATATCACGGTGTTTTACATTTTACAAGGTGAGAGACCCCAATGCAAGTATCGTTTCCTTTTGGTTTCCCCAGACAGCTGCACTGCCTCAAAGTGAAATGCATCTATAGCATCTGAGCAGCCCCAGCCCATCACTAACAGATTCAGGTCTGCGTCACTGTATCCACCACGCTCTGTGCATGACTTCAAATATAACATAAAAGATCTTAAAAATGAGGGTTAAATGAGCAGCAGGCGTAAGACCCCGATGGCGCCATGTATTTAAAACCTGCTAAAACGGTCTGCCTAACTTTGAGGGGGAGTATTTAATGAAGTTTATAAAAGTAGCAGGAGGCTGATAAAAGTTTGCAGGAGAGGGTGGGGGCAAATAAGGACCAAATGTGCTGCACTTTGAGGAAGGAGTGGGGAAAAAACCCTCCTCTGACTTCACCTTAAAGTTTCTGTTTGGCTTCTTTTCACACGGACGTTTGTGCCAGCTTCACGGTGCCAGAGACCAACAGTTACAACATGATGCCTGAGAGACAGAGGGAAAATGACCTGTTTTCTCCTGGAAAATTCTGCTGTAAAACACTACAGAGACCACGATTGTGTTTGTGTGCCGCTGTTGGCTTGAGAGCGCACTTCAGACGTAGAGACGAGGATGACCTGTATTTCACACAACCCTCTCTGAACTCCGCCGGGAACTCAGAACTTGAAAAGAGCTCCGATTGACGTGAACTCATTCCGCTCTACGAAACTCAGACAATCTGAAAAGTGTCAGACTCGGGCAATTTTACCAGCTTCACAGGTAAAGTTACAGGAGGTATCACTGTTTCCAGTGCTGCAGCAGACTCCCACAAATAAATTCTACAAATCTACTTTAGAGCATTTGCTATGCGACTTATGCTGAACATTTAATTTATCACTGATATTATGAAAACTACACAGCAGGAGGACAGATGTTGGATGTTGCAGAGCAGTATTACAACTGAAGGGTGGTGGTGCAAGTTCGACTGGAGGTTTCACACCGTCCAAACTACCGATGTGTAATTCCAGCACCGTACAACTGATCTTAGGCCCCAAGCGAGTCAGAAGCAATCAAACTAAGATTGCCTTGAGAGCCTCTGAGGAGGCAACGCTAGAACAAACAAAGGAGAGGTCTGGGTCACATCTCTGAGTGAAAGTGACAACAGGACAGCACAACTGTGAGGATTCACCCCTCCCACGGCACCGTGGGCCTAAGCAACATGGAGTGGACGGGACTACAAATCAATAGTGGAGTTCATTAATGGAGAGGTAGAGCCTGTGAGGGAACAAAAGCCATCAAAAGCAGCCATCTCTGAAAATCTGGGCCAGGACACTCTGATGGATGAGATAGGCTTTAATTTCCAGGCGTCCCCGAGTGCCCCTGGTGTCTAACCCCCTAACCTCTGTTTAGGACAGAGAGAAGCCAGTTTGTCCTTTGACCTCAGTCCTTTTCACCATGCCGGACTCAGTTTCTGACCATTTCCACCCTGTCTCCTAATGAAACAGGCTTATTAGGTCTAACAATGACTAACAGGCTGCAATAAAGGAAAATGAATTCACTACCAAGTCCTGATGTGTTCACCCACAAGTCTAGACAGCACACAAAACTGAATAAAATCATATCACATCCTAACAGTCAAAGCCATGGAGGATAAAAGGGATCAATGCTTTGAAGTGACTGGGACAGAGCTGGGACGCTTGCCGCTAATAGATCTTAATGAGGTACATCATAGAGAGTCCTGGCCAGAGTCCATCGGAGGAGGATGATAACACAAACACTGCATTACCAGGCCCCAGAGGCCAGACAGCCACCTCCCATTTGAAACCCTTGGGAATCATTGAGTTAGCAGTCCCACACAGATAATGAAAAGGGATTCTTACCACAGTTATAGTCATAAAGTGAGAGTGTTTAATCACATGCAACATGTCTTTCCCCACATATCAACTTTAAGTACTCCATCACCAGTACCTCAAGCAAGATTACTATAGAAAATAAACTAAAAGCTAAAAATTCAAGAGCTCATCCCAAGATTTGGCTTTGCTTCAACATACTTGGCCTATTCTGGTCCCTTAACTACAGTTAAGGCAAAGTCGAGGGACAACGGATATAGAGTTAGAATGAAGGGAGGGAGGAGACAAGACTGCTGTGATCGTGCCAGAAATCCCATTTCAATTACTGAGAGCATCATTAAGCTTCTTTGGTGGGATACTGAAGACTGGCCGAGGTGGCTGGGGGTTTGGGTTGCTCACTTGGACCAGACGGTGCATTTAGGCCGTATGTGTAAGAGCTTACAGATCCAACTGTGTGCCACTAAAGCTATTAGATGTGGATTGTCCCTGCACTGATAATCCTTCTGTCTGAAGGCTGTTAAAACTTTCCTCAAGGCCACCTGTTCCAATGGGGGTGCAGCTGCTGTCTCTGACCAGGTCACAGCCGTTAACACCAACCACGCCTGGGATGGGGGCAGGAATCAAGACAGGAGAAGGCCATGCTCTCTTTAGGCCCGGGAGCTGCTGGAAAATCAGCACAAGCCAGCAGAATGATACGTGTAAAATGAGTTAGGAGACCACATTTGTTTTTAGATGTTGACACATCCACCACAAATTGTTGCACTTTAGGTAAAACATGTCAACGCAAATAGTAGAAGAGAAGAATAAATGTTTTGTCCTGCTCCAACCGGTTATGCAGAACAGACTGGAAATTAAGAGAGATCACCATGTGCTAACAGAGGATAGCGTCAAGTTAGAGCATGTACCCATAACAACTGGTGGCTTCAGATTAGGCTTAGAGGTGCTATAAAGAGATGAGAGGCTAAAGACTCAGAGCAGGCAGTAATCAGCTGCTGTTTTTGTTTTTTTAAACACACTGTTTTTTTCATAAGCCACATCCCCATGTTGCACACCAGCATTAGAAAAGTTAGTAACAGTCTGTGAGAACCAGACTGCAGACTGGTATGGGCTGCAGAGGCAGCACCAGTGCATGCTGTAAATGCCATTTCCATTCCCAGAGATACTCACAAAATAACCTCACTACAAAATCAAGTGCAAATAATCCAGCAGGCCTTACAACGCATAGCTGGCATACCAGAGTGATGGACCTCTGTTGGGTGAATTAATAGCCAGATGGATGAATAATGATGCTAGCCTTCAAGACCGAGTTACCCCCAACTGCCCTCAACGCCAGGAACAATCCATGAAAAGCTGACTAGGCTATAAATAACCGTTATTCATCTGCGAAAAATGAATAAACTTAACAATGAGATAGAGGCCAGAAGGAGAGGCCCACTGAGTGGGTGTATTAGAGGGCATAAGCCATGCAGTATTCTGCATCAGTCATTTACTATTGCCATTACATCAAGAAACAGGATTTTTTTTAGCATTTCAATGAGCTTGAAGTCACTTAAAGCTTCAGACTGGACCTCTAGTTGCTCCGTGTCATGGTTCATTAAGTTTTCTGGCTCAGTAACCTGAGCTGTTTTCACAAAAGCACTGCAGCCCCGAGGCTTTTGAACCAATGGAAGTGCATGTAAAAATGCAAATTTTTAACCGCCTGATCGGACATCAGCAGATCTTTAACCTGTTGTTTAACGTGCCTTGCATAAAATCTGTATGCACGCATGGGCAAATAGATGTCTTTGGTGCAGCATCCTGCATGCGGTATCCTGACACGTCACTTACAGTGGCATGGAGCCCAGTTGACAATGCCCTTAAAACTGCTGGTGCTACAGAAAAACGTGTAATTCTCAACCAGATGGCAAGTGGTTTCTAGACATTGCTGGCTGTCACCAGGTGAAACTGGCTGCTGTACCAAGTCAATTTAATTTTATTTACATAGCACCAAGTCACGACAACAGCTTCACACCGTAAGCGAAAGACGTACAACAACCTCCTTGCAATTGCTTTGGTTTCTAGTTCATCGCCATAGTTGCCTGTAGACTGACCTTTTGGAAAGTGCTGGTTGAAGCAGTAAGCAAGCAAGTTTCACTGTAAACCAAAGTAAACACAATGCACAGTAAACAGCGAGTGTTTGCAGACAAGTTGGCACCTTCCATGAAAACTATTGTCAACCACAGCACCCAACTTGCAACCAAAGCAATCACAGGAAGGTTTTTGGTGCAGTACCATCTACTGAACTTCGCAGCCAATTTCACTCCAGCGACTGCCAGAAACCTCAACAGGTTACAGAATATAAAGTTCTCCCAAGCACTCAGTGGTCAACAGTGAGATCACTTAACACTCTCTCGGTCAGTGTGAACGGGGCTTTAGCAGTCAATTTCACAGTGAGTGCCAGCCACCAGTCACAAACAGCCAGGAGATAAACATTTTTCCCTGGAAATACACATTTTCCCTAGCAGCTAGAAGTTGCCAGATGGTTGCTGACTCATCTCTAGTCTTGTTTAACTGAGGCCTTACCTAAACCTAAACCACGCACTTAGAGCAAGCTGTAAGGTGTCTTTTTGTCAAATGTTGAAACACTTGCATGATAAGTGGCCTTTCATAAATACTTTATGCTACTTTACATGAAGTAATTGTCTTCCTTTGTTGTGTGTGTGTGTGTGTATTGTGGTGGACAATGTTTTACATGATCTTTTAAAATTAAAGAAAAGAAAACACACAAAAAAGCAACACACATATCATGTAACTATACAACAACAGAAAGACAAACATGCTGAGGTCGAGGAAGAAGTTAGGGATACTTTTACATAGGACGCTACACCGGGGGAGGCAAGCACTCTACCTGTCAAACAACTTTAAATGAGAAAGCAGCTGTAATGTCATAACGGATATTATGTGTCTGCCTGCGAAGGGCTGATCAAAGGGCTGAGAACACAAAAGCTTGTCTTGAATATCAAGTAGTGACGGCTGTTTTATAGCTCCAGACACTGCTGCTCAGCAGTCTAAAGTATGACTAACATCTCTTTCATACCGTTAGCCAACGGTTTGAGAGGACTGTTGATGTTACACATCGCGAACCCAGTAAGTGACCCCCTTTACCACAGAATGAATGTACTAGTAGTTCTTTAACCTCCTCTGTGAGCTTCAAGCGCAACATAGTGACAGTACACGAAACTACCAGGTACTGCTGCCAAAGATAGAAGTGAAAGCACGTGAGACTCGTTCCTGGAGACAACTCTATTGATTGCAGCTGTTTTAGGTGTCTGTCTGCCAGGCAGCCTTTAGTAACTGAAAGGGGGGAAAAAAAAGGTGCAAAAACAGACCTGAGACGACTACAATGTGTGCCAATTTCTGACTTCAGCCAAACATACTCATGAGTTTCTCCTCGAGTGAGACTTGAGTGCATGACTCTTCAGCATGATCAATAGACAGGGATCAGATCATCCCTCAGGGCAAGTCCCGCTTTCCACTTGAGCTCATGGGTTTTTCCTGACAGTCTGTGTTATATTTGGTTGCTTCATAAAAAAAATTTAAAACCCTGACAGCTGACATAATAAGGACTGCCTCAGTGTCATATTTTTAAATAAGGAATGAGAAAAAACTATTACGGACTATTACGAATAAGGAAAAACAGATCCTACATCTCCGACTGCTGAAAAGCGTGCCCGGAGCAAAGTCAGCACAAGTGTTTTACATGAGCACAGAGGGGGGCCATGACACAAAGCCCAATATCCTCTTACTGGATAAACAGCTTTTTATTGTTGTGGTTTTTACAAACGAGCACCCACATGCGCACAAGCTCTCTGAATGGCCTCCTAATAGCCAGCACTTTAAAGCTACTAGCCTAATTAAGATTCTGTCAGATGCAATTAAGTTTGGAAAGAAATAATTACACAACAATGTGCACCCGTTTACATAAACTCTCAGAGCGGTGCAGTCTCCTCTTCGGTTAACGTGTTTAAAGCTTTTCTATAAACAGCCAGAAACAAAGATCAGAGTCTTTAAAGAAGCTGAGACTGTAAGCCCATCAGGTACTTTACAACACGCTTCATTAGGAAAACAGATTATTGGATGCAACCTTCCAAAGACGTGCAGCGCACAGGTTTATAAGTAGTTTGCATCTCCAAAACAGTACAGGATAAAGCAGATAAACCTCCTGTATTTTTCCCAAACAGCAAACAGGACTGTTTTAACACTAGTAATCACTCCTTTCTACTAATAACATACCCATTGCTAAGATATAATGGGGGGCAAGCTCCTAAAGCAGTGGAACAGGAGATACCACGATACACTACTGCACCATAAAATGCATTTTTTTGTGCAAATGATAGCAATGTGGTCATTTTATAAAAACATATTTTTAGTGGAGAAGATCTACTTGTCGAGTGGAGCTTGTGCAGGGAAACAAAGCTCACAAGTGTCACCTGAAATCATATACCAACCCCACTGTAGCATCACAGAGCACACTGCTGCTCTGTCCTCGACTGTCAGCTGAAGGGTAAAAGCAAAGAAATGAGCACTTGTACAGCAAACAGAAAGGCCAGAATCAGCACAAGGTTCGACGATCGGTATAATGCTGAAAACAGCAGTATAAAATCTTCATCCAACATTCATGACTAGACAGTATGCAGGTGTATTATTATACTCGAGGTTAAATGGGTGAAGTACGCTGTCCATTTGACTGCTAGTCAGTTTTTTCGAAGACGAGCCACCAGGAAGATGTGCGCCACTAACAGGTGCTCGTGCACGCATGTCTATGTAAATGTGTTTATGTTTGCGTGCATGCGCTTGAAATTCCAGGCAGGCCTGCAGACAATGAGAGGAAGTGTTCCCCTTCCACTGCAGCGTTTAATTGGTCAAACAGACCAAAGCGAGCGAGCTCCACTAGTCCCAACAATAAGGCCCTGTGTTCCCTGAGCCTCGGCTTTGGGCAGGTCAATGTGAAACAACAACACGCCACTCTGTGCGTCTCTTCAGCGGCAGCAGGACTCTAAAACAAAGCTGCTGAATTAGTCTCTCAACCCAACAATTCAAGCTCACAAAGCCACCAATTACAGCTGACCTGCTATTTAAGAAGACCAAAAACACTTTTCTGTTTACGTCTACAGGAAAAGAAATTCGAGCAGTGCTGAAAATCCTTCCCAACTGCAGATTAGTGGCTATTTTAAAAAATGAGCAGCAGCAAAAAATAAATAAATAAATAAATGAAAAGCTTGAGGCAAACTATGTGCAGAATGGTGGCTGATGCCAAGGAGAAGCACCTGTCAGCTAGAGCAGGTGTGTGACCGTCTGCCTGGCTCAGTCCTCCATGCACAAACACACACACAGGTTAAAAATGAAGCCACAACCCTCACCAAGGTGTGGAGGATCAGGAAGCTTAAGCTGACACTGAGCCCATATGTGGATTATCTAAGCCACCAGATTTCCTCATCTTGTCATTTTTATTTTTTTTTTAAATAAAAAGGTGTTGGTTGGAAAAATGACTGCACCAGTTCCAAAACTTTTTCCTTAATGACACCAGAATTAAACCCCCCATTGCCTCCACATGCCACCCAACGGCAAACAAAGCAGCGACACACTAACACACATAACAAACGGAGCTACTCATGTGGGAAATTCTATTTTTACCAGGAGGCAGGGCGAGGCTCTGCCATTACAGTACACAAAGTAGGGAAACTACAACAAGAGAGGGAGGGAGGCAGCAGAGGGCTGTCAGGAAACAAAGCGGAAGTGTCCTTCCTCCCGATGACCTGCAAGTTAAAGGAAGAACACAAAGTGCTTTCTGTGCAGGAACAGTGAAAACTCGTGTATATTTGACTGATTTCTTTTTTTTTTAATCCTCTCACAGCCCCTAATTTACCTCATTCATTTACTCTGTACATGACACATCTATTGCATGTATAGTCCTCTTAGAAAAGAGAACCCCTCCTCTGTTATACATTTTTAGATTCCTTCCATTTTTGGGAATCGGGGGTTTACGGATAGATATGTTGCAAATGCTGTGCAAACCTTTGAGGACTGATCTCTAATTGGACACTAAAATTAAACTGAATTACAGCCAGAGCACATTGTAGACCCAAAACAGTAATAAACCTAATTAATTATGTCTGAGCTTGCCAAAGCGTGAATATAAAGGTTAAGGGATGTGTAAGTGAGTGGCAATCGTTTACGTCACTACCTGCCAATACTGGAAAATCTGAATATAACTCATTTATGTTTGCAAAACAAGGGGCTACCATCACTCACCTCCTCCAGAGAAGCCACTGTATTCCTACACTGGGACATCCTGGTGGTGAAGTTAGAGGCGGTCGGCGATTTGTAATCTTCATTGGTCTCTGCCACAAACTCTGCAACTGTGATTTGGTCCGGCATCATTAATCCCTTCTTGCTGATAAGAACGAGCCCCTTTTTCTTAACCCCCTTCTCGTCTGCGCACTTCTTGGAGTGAAAAGTTCAGAGGAGCAGTAGCAGCAGTGGTGTGTGTGAAGGTCCCCGCGGGTAGTAAACCATCTCTGTTTGTGTTATTCCCTTGTTTGCTCCCTACACAATCCAGCGCAGCAGTGCTGCACGTTGCCGCTCTCACCGCGCCGTGCGTTACAAGGTGATGGATAAGGTTAAATCCCTCCTGCCTTTTTATCCCGCTACTCCATTCAGTTTAACGGCCAGCCGGGTGGTCACAGGGGAAAGAAAAGCCTCCTCGGCAGATCACGCTGTCCTCTCTCGGTGTCCCGAAAACCTGCGGCAGAGCAAAGGTAACTTCTCCTTCCTCCAAGCCCCGGGAAACAACAACCAGGCGTTTCAACGGGAGCGCAAGGAACTGACAAAGGTAGAGGAGGGGATTCAATGAACCCGCACCAGCCAATAGGGGCACGCCGCGTTCAGTGCTGCTTGTAAATTATCGCATCGCAGTAGGAAGGTGATTTCTGTGATATAAATGGACACTGTAGTGCGTGTGGGGGCGTTAGTTTTCACGTTGATATGAACTTTTACATTTGATAAAAGTAATACAAACTGTGATTTCAATCAAAAAATACTGTAGGGCACACAAACAGTATTGTTCATGTGTTAGGCTAGCTGTACCCAGTCCACATATGACTCTGATGCCTTTATGGTAATTTTATACATGCCACTTTTAAATCTTGGAGAAAAACATATATAAGTTAATGTAGAACATCACTGTTATTGCACAAATTAGTGCCTGAGGACATCATCAAAGGGCTGCAAAGTGGCAAAACACCCTACCAGTAATACTATATGCGGGGATTTTAGCCCATAATTAATGGTGGCATAAAGGGTTAAGTAAGAATGTGTGTATTAAATGCACAATAGAATATAACATACATGTCATGTGTTAAATTAGCTAAACTCAGTGCACTGTCCGCGTTCCACGAGTCAGTTTTTGCGCTAACCGAAATATTTCCTACAGATCTTTAAAGCATCACTTTGAGTGTACAGTCCCTTGCTGGTTCTTTTTTTAAGGTGGAGAGAGGAGAAGCAGCCAAGTGTAACAAATTGGCGGCACTATCGTAATCAAAATGCGGTTTAGAGTGTCATTTTTGCAGGTCTTTATTTCTGTAATGCTCAAAGTGAAATAAAGCAAAAACGGTGCTTATTCTGTACAAACACAGTTACTTTTACAGGAATGATCATCACTGAAGATAATCTCTGAATCCAATTATATGCGGCTAAACACCTAAACAGCAGGAGCACATTAACATTTTATTTTGTGTAACAGTGGGTTCCTGTTCAGATGTTGCCTGTGATTACAAACAGAGCCTAAAATACTTCAGCAGTGGCTAAAGCATGTACAGTATTCATTCAAGGGGCCCTCTCATCATGGCTCAGTGAATCAGAGAATGAAGACTTAAAATAACTGGATTAAATGTGATTGTTTGGACTATGCTGATGCTTAAAGGTGAGCATTGTTAATGCGACTGCTGCATCATCTTCAGATGTGCTGCATGAGAAGATTAAATGGAAAATGCCCAGTTTTGATCTCTTGTTCTCCTCTCGATAGTGCCACCTGTTAATTTTCTTAATTAAATTGTGTCCACAAGTATAGAGACAAAAAGATCACAAAGCTGGATAGTGTTGATGCAACCCTCATGTATATAATAGCCTTCTGTAGCATGTTCGTGAAGTTTAGAGATCTTTGTTCATATTTATGTAGACTGATGACTGGGTGCAACTTCTGCCACATCTTTGATAAAGAAAGGAAAAAGTTCCAGATTTATGTTTAAAGAGGACCAGCACCAGTGCAAGGAGGGAAATCTGATGGTGTGCTTTCTATCATCTTTTTATCTGCCTACACTTCAGAGTTTGTTTGTTTTGCCCATGGAGTATGGGTATTTTAAGTTACGGGCAAGAATAAAAATGAAAAAAAAAGTTGGATCTACCAAAATACAGTTCAGAAAATAAAATATTCTATCATTAGGCACAGTCTAAAACTGTGAAGAGTTTCTCTCATGCCGGAATTTCTGTCAGCAGGAGCTTGAAAAAACAACAGCCTTTGCTCCCAGAGTGCTTGCATTTCTCCTGGGCTTTGGGATGATGTTTCCCAGCTCATTCAGCCCTGGCAGGACAGCTACTGGTATAAATAGTCTAGAGGCGGCAGAGGCAAAACCCTGGGCAGCCTTTAAATCACAAAATAGGCACTGTTCACACATTCTTTCAGTGCTGCAGCGTCTCCTGGCAAACTGCTAAATGAAGAGCCCGAGACCCAGGCTGACCCTGACCGGGCTAGCTGGCCTCGACTCCCTTATGAAATGAATACATGCACTTCCAGGGAACATCTGCTATCCAGAGACAGAGCCGCTCTGTCAGTGAGGTCAGCAGAACCAAACAACACCAGCCCTCCTCTTCATCACGGACTTAATATTTTCAGTTGCATCTGCCTTAAACAGTGAGTGCTACATCTCTTTCTGAAGTGCCGCAATGAGAAGCAGGTGTATAGGGTCATCCAGAAGATATGGCTTGGAAACATAATAAAAAGCAGCATGTTTTATATTTTATGGGACCTGGAGAAGAACACTTAGGCTTATCAGTGAGGAAATATGAAATCCTGTTCAAATACACCAGTTTTTGCTTAAATAATCAACGGTCCACTTTTACTGTATTGTATAATCATCCATGTTTCCATTTTACAGTCAAGCTCTATTTGTTTAAAGCCCAAACGGAAAAGGGGTGTCATAGCAAAAAGCTGTCAGCTGCATTATTAATCTGGACAGAAGCTTCATTCAGCAGCTCAACGCTGAGCTTGTTCGCATGCAAGAAACTTCCAGCCCTGAGTAACAAGTCAGAATTGTAGCTGTTGGATCTTCACATGATTTACTGAGAAAGCGAACTGAAAATGTCCACATTAATCACTGAATTGTTGTGAAATGCGTTATTTTCGCTTTCCTTCGGAACCAAAGTTCATTTAGTCGTAAAAAAAAACTGAAATCAAATGCAACCAGACAGCTGCAGACAGAACAATAGCCAAAGCAGATGTCATACTGTACACAGAGACCTTCTTGGAAATGATGTTTGTAATTTGTATCCTGCACAGAAAGGCACAGGGCGTGTCAGTGAGCCAGTTCTTTGGTCAAAATGAGCCACAAATATCCAACAAAGTTCGACTGATTTGGCATTTCAGCGTTAGCGGGAACAAGGCAACATGTCAGACTGCAGTAATGAAGGGGACTGAGGCTCCAGCGGGAGTCACTTTTTCCTAATTGGACTGCCATGACATCATGATTGTGTAGCAGGTGGGATAGGCTCACAATCCAGCTTGGAATGAATGACTTCTTTGTTTCAAATAATCTGCAGGCTAATTAAAACCATTCTGCACCTGAAAGTTTTCCACACACCAGCGAATAAAACAGAATATTCCACGCTAAGGGGAACTTAAGTAGCGCGTCATCGACTGCAGACTAGATTAAAGACGAGCTTGTTATACAAACGAAGCAGCTGCAGATAGGCAAGATCGGATCAGACCGTGCCTGCTGAACCTGAGCGGTGGCCTCACATACTTGGACTCTGTAATGGGAGGAGATGAACAGATGAAGGGAGGGCAAGGGCAAAGGAGCAAGAGGTGAAGAGCAGCAGTAGGGGGCCCATCGGTCCACAGACTCAGCCTTTTCTTACAGATTCTCTGAGATTTTCTTACAAATTTACACATTTTGGAGCATGACTGTCTTCGTGAATGGCGAGTCTGCACAGAGATGATGCTTGCATCACATGCAGATTACACTGAAGTGCATTCAACACAAAATTAGAGGCGTTTTACCCTAGCTGTAACTCACTCTTGCTTCGCTCCTGCTAGGTTGAAGTCATATTTTTACGCAATCTGTGTGCATATCTTTTAAAGTAAAGCCAACTTTTCAAATTTTACAGTGCACAGCACACTCAAAATCGATTGTAGACTATGTAGTAGAGCTCAGTGGTGGTATTTAACAAAAAAACAAAAAATCACCGTCATGCATCTTCATTTTCATCTTATGTCTTCAGGTCAGCTGAAACCCTGACCAGGGTCAAAGATCAGTATTAGCAGCAATTACATGTGGTTCAATCAATAATAGAAATCATTTAACTGGTGGAGATTGGTCCAGTATGGCTCACTGCAATATATAAACTGTATACTGAAATGTTACTTCATAACACACAAAGAAGGTCACAGGATCGATAAGTAATTCCAATCTAGAGCACTGGGTTTTCCATTAATATCCAAATCTGAGCACACTCATGCACTCCACACAGAGGAATGACCTGGTTTTAACCTTGCCACCCTGAAGGACATCCAAGAAATCATGTTCTCTCGAATAATTGCATGACATTTTTAGTCAACCCCCACCACGCGCATCCATCTGAGTGATGATCGAAAAGAGCTCGGGCTTTGCAGCTGCTTCACTGTCATCATTAGGAGCGAGAGGCTTTTACAGTAATTATGAGTCCTCTTAGGATTTGGCTCTGTGAGCCTGAATATATCAAGTGTCCCCGTGCTTCATTATATCCTGTCAACCTGTCACCATCTCTCGGTTTCCTAGATACTATTAGGTGGTGGCCGTGGCTGAGGTGGTAGAGCGGCTTGGTAGTTCACTTCAAGCCGCCACAAGCATCGCTGGGAAAGGAGACGAACCACAAGTTGCTCTTGATGGAAAGCAAATAGGTGAATAAGAATCAGATTGTAAAGCACTGTTTAGAAAGATCTCCATTCAGAGTGAAAGCACACTTTGTCATGTTTCGTGTAGGAGACAGCAGCGTCATATTTTGTTCTGTGTCCCCTGGGGCAACATGAGACTTCTGAATTGATAAAAGGTCAGTGGCTGTCATATTACTCTTCTCCTCTAATCCCCAACACATACCGCAGGATATTAGCTGTTAAACTATGTGACAAAACACACACACAAAAGTGATAATGATCTCTGAACGATCTCAGCAGTTCATTCTTCGTATCTCTGGGTTGAAAACATGCAGATGGGCACAAACGCTGCTGTGTACTAAGAAGACATGCTCATGCCTGCTGAGGAAACATAACATCCGTGCTGTGTGGACTCTTCTTGTGATCAATGCGGATATTTTTCTTTTTTAAATGTCCACAATTAAAAATGAACCCCCTCCTCTGATGCTACACTAAACTAAACTTGCCTGTTTTGGATCAGTAAAAGTAGATAAAATAGTTTATGATGGTTATCATTACTAGGCTGCATACATGACAGTGACATTCTTTGCCACCAACTCAAGTAGCAAGCACGCTCAGTATGTTGTTATTGTCTCAATCCATCTACCAAGGGAGGTTAGGTTAACAGGGCCTTGAACTACATGTCACCATTTCATCCGCACTAATTCCATTGAATTTAAAACAGGGTAAACTTGGCTTTAGATTCTCTCGGAATCTGCTACTCTTCTGCACCTTGAAACCAAATGAGCCTCCCAGAAAATCCTGCAAGTCCCCCTAAGTGACAACTGGCATGGTGCAAATTCCCAGGCTGCATTGATACCATAACGGATAAGGTGAGAGCATCTGAGGCATTTAAAGAAGTTGCACTGCAGATCCTATTGATGGATTCACAGCAGGGAGGGTATATGCAATTCATTTCACAATCCTGAAAATGCCAGGTCAGTTCAAAATGCATTAGGAGTGGATGCTACAGTTATGGTGTATCACAGAAAGAATAAAGCAAAGTGAACTTGCAAGTATCCCCTTGGGAAGGCTAATGAAAGGCCAGTGAGTTCATTCCATGCAACACAATGATTCTGTCAGTCCTGTTCAGAAATTGTTCACAAAGTAGAGCCTAAACAGCCGTCATCTTCATCCATCTGCCTGACTAGATGGAATTATTTATCCATATGGAAAACCTCATCATAGAAAAAGCTGTCCTGCATAATGCAACAGCAGCAGGTGAAAAGACAGGAAGTGCAGCGGAATCACAATGCGAGGAGGAAACAGAAGCGTGATGTCTTTTCTGGATCGGATCAATACTCGGGTCCACTGGGATTTTTTATATCCACCACAATGAATCACCGTGACGTTAGTCTAAAGAAGAAGTTTGGTGATTGACATTAGCTGATTCTCTGTGATTCATTTTCTTCTTGGTTTATTGATTTTCTTGCCAAAAGTCAACTAAAATAAAAAAATGCTGCTAGTGTTTAATTGAATTTATTCATCCTACTGGGGGGAGAAAGCTGTTGTCAATTTAAAGGAAGACTTGAATTTAAAAAGCACTTTTCAGAGAATTAGATGACAGATTTGCCTTCCTGTATCTTGGCTAGCTGTGGTTTCACGGGAGAGCAACACTAAAGAATTCAGAAAATAGATTTTGGACATGGAAATCAGAATATTACAGGGACATGTGTGAAAACTGACAGGCCTCCTTAAATTCTGCTATGCTCACTCCCAGTTACACTCCCACTCTTCCCCTCCCCTGAAGCTTCTATTGTGTTTCCACTTTGCATGCTGCATTGGTTTGTGCAGTGCTTCTGAACTTTGGTGTGCTGGCCATGAAGTGAATTTAGGTCTGGGGCAAACAAGAAGATCACGAGCTGAAATTCTGCGTAATGGATTTCAAACGTCAAGTGAACATTGCATGCATTCATTAACAAAACTATGAAAAAAAAACCTGTCCGAGAACCAGTTTGGGAACATAGATTGTGAGCTTAATCTGTTCTTCTTCCACTATCTTGATAAGATCGGTCACCTATTTGTTATCTCCATTAGTTGAGATGGCTAGTATCCCGGATGAGTGGGGAAAAATAGAGAGACATTAGGAGACTACATAAAGTCAGACTGTAAGTGAGGGTACACGAACGACTGCCCCACCCTTCAGCTGAGTGTGGGCAGAAAATGAAACAATGAGCTGGGAGAGCTCCTGTTTCTCTGACGGAAAACGATGTTTCCAAATGTATTGTTGAAGTAGGAAAATCATGTGTGTGTGTGTTTGCGCTCTGCAGTCTAGCTGGGTCACACCATGCTAATTATTTGAAGTGTCAGTAAATCTCTTCTCCTCTCTGCAGTTTTACTTTTCTGCAAAACACCTTGCAACTTTCATTTATTGTTATTTTTTTGGTATTTGGATATGTGATATTATGTTTCAACCTTTTTCTCCTTTTTATTCAGAAAGTTTTTTAGTATCTCAAAGCTGGGAATTATCTGTCAGTAAAAGCTCATAACACTGTGTACCGATTAAAAAACACAGCCCCAGACTTAAACAACAGCTCATTTTATTCCCGCAGGTTATACTACTAGACTATTTTGAGTGACGATGATAATGTGCTCCCAGAAAATTCCCACTGGGAATTGCAGAACCATTAAAACCGTCGACACTCTCCTGTGCCAAGTAAGCTGTCTGTGTCTGCGGGCATTGCTGCTAAACCAAAATGGAAAGGGAGGAGAGGGGAGGGGTGAGGAAGAGAGCGGGCTCTTCAGACATCGCCGATTGTGGTGGTAAATAGTACATGTCCATCTCTAAGGACTTGTGTTCTATTTCAAGAAGCCTAGTCCAGCTTTGGGAGTGAGGCCTGACCCCCAAACACAAAGGCACTTCCTCTCTGATATGTAAAGAAAAAGGCTGCATGTCTCCTGAGCTAAACATGAGCTATTGACTAAATAAGGAGCTTTGCCACCGCTCAGCACAGCTTTGCTGATAAACAAATATTAGCGTGGTGAAAGGGAACTTTTTGGAAATAGAAGTAGTAGCAAAAATAGAAGACTGAATGCAGGGATTATCACACGTGTGCATGTGGCCTCCCTAGTATGTGAGTGGGAACTTCCATTAACTCCACCACCATTCACATCATGCTACAACCTTTTAAACAGCCCAGTGAAAGCTTCTCCCTGCTCTTTCTCACCACCTCTTTTCTCCACGCTCTTTAGGTAGCATCAGTTTGTAAGAGAGACACAGTGAGAAATAGGACGGCGTTGCCATGACAGTGTCAAGTTAACAAACTGCGTCTCTTTTCACGATTTAATTGGATATCATCGGTAAAGAACAAAAGCACAGTTGTCTTTGTGTAGTTATGAATGATTAACGGTAATTATGTAAGAGCTGCGGTACAAGAAGTGTATGTGAGTGTTCCAGGAGAGCATAGTGTAGTGAAGGTGCAATCTCCAGAGGGCCTCGGTATAAATAAATACCTGACAATTACAAAGGCGCTGATGCCATCCAGTCTCACACACTCCTAAGTGAATGAATCAACTGACAATTCATTACACCCACTACAGTTACAGTTCTGCTCTCAAGTGTAATCTTATGCAAGCCGTTTTCTTTCTAGCACATGGAGCTTTTCTTTAACATTTCATGGACTCCTTTAGCATCCAGTATGATGCGCAGCGTCAGAAAACCTTATGATACACCAGCGATTGTTAAATAATTGAGCATGCCCAATCCTCACAGGCAGACACGCACAAGCAATAGCACACACAAAAAAATATGCCCAGTCATTCTTCCACGGAGTCAGACTGATTCCAAATAAAACTGCAAAATACAGTTTTAAAAGCAAAAGTCAAGGTAAAAATGATACTGAAAGCTGAGTGATGCAAAACAAGACCACCGAGGCTGCCAGCAAAAACATATGCAAGTGTAGAAAACAGGCGTATGAGAGAAAAACCACAAGCCTCTTAAACAAGAACACTCCTCATGACACACACACGCTTTAATAAGTATGCTTTAGCAGTTGAGCTTATTTACACTGCTGTATTGTCTCAGTTAAGATTATGCATGGCAGCGAGCCAGTATTTATATTAGAGTCAATAGAGAAAAAAAACTTCACAAATAGAAGAAAATAAATAAATCAAGCTGACTCGTCTACCCCTGACAGCAGATAAAATGTATCTGATAAAATGTGATGCTTTAAATCCACTTTAATCCATACACCTGCAAAAAATATTTACGTGCATTGTCTGGGATGCGTTTAGTAGCTACTTGTGTGCATTCACACACACTGGGCACATGTTTAAGTAACATTTAATGTAATATAAGAAGTGTAATTTAATGTCATTTAAGAGCAATTTTCAGACAGTTTTAGTATCTTCAGTAAGTTGTTAAGTTGCTAAGACTCCTTTGGATGATGCAGATGTTTCCTTTAACTTTCCCTCTCTGCTCCCTTTTTCCTCTTCCTCCAGTTCCCTCCTGCTAAGAAGCGGGAAGTTGTGACAGTATACCTAATCTGTCTGCCCGTACACCAGGCAAACTGAAAGTCTTCCGTGTTTATTGCTCCTCTGCATCTTAATCTTTTCATCCTCCATTTGGCCTCTAGTCTGTATCTCCACAGCAGCTGTCGTGCTGTTATGTGTGCCAAGGTGATGCATTTTGTGTTGGGGTGGAACAAAAGATCAGAGAGTTGTGTTACACCTCACCCTGCTTTTAATTAAGAAGCACTTTAGGAGTCCACTGAGCTGTGCCATGCTGAATGAGTCTGATCTGATCAATGCTATGCAATGCATTTAACTCAGTCAAGCCGATCCTTGTACCAGTGTCATTAAGATATGTTTGTATTTCTTATATATAAAGTTACCTTTATTATTTAGAGACCAAAAAGCACATGGTTTTTGTGTCTTTATAAACTTAATAAAATGTAATATGTTTACTATACTGGGATTATACATAAGCTTTAACTCCTAAAGTTTTCATATACTGCAGGACTAGTGAAAAAGCTGCTGTTTATGAGTACGCGCTGCCCTCTATTGGCTACTGTGGCCAGGTGCAGACACCAGCTTTACCGCTTTAAACAAAACATAACCGGATTATTTCAGGAAAACTTAACAATACACTATGATTAACACTTCAGTGAAAATGTACACGAGTTAATTATAAACCCATTTTAAATATATATCCGATACTTTATACCTAAGCAGGGTAAAAGGAAAATTTAGTGGGAACCACTAGATGGCGCTGATAGCAGACGGAGAATAAAAGTAGCTGTGTGACTTTTCTGGTTTGCTAATTTTCATATACAAAAGGCATATACAAAGCCTTTGGGAAAACACATCATTTTCATAACGTGCAAGGCTGCACCTGCACACCTTTCAGATTGCTCGACTTCAATTGTGTTTTCCTTTCAGCCTCATGATGCAGTGGAAAGTGAAAGACAACATCCTGTCTTACATTCTCAAATCGAAAACAAAGATCAAATAGAGCAATGGAAATGACTGTTACAGCCACAGGCTAAAGAATAAAAAATTCATAATCTATAAGCGGAAAAAAGTTTATATACACAACAGTGATAAAATAAATAAAAACAATGACGTTCATCATGAAAATAATGACTGACATTGTGAAAAGTAATAGGGGCACTATACATTTAAACGGTATCTAGCATGTATAAAAAGGAAATGTGCAAATATTGGCATTTGAGCGATATTATATTACATAATTTTGATGTTAGAAATATCCCGTGAGTTACTTAAGTGTAATATAATAATCTTTATATAACCACCCTCAGGTTATACTGATGGTGACCGCTTACAAAGTCATGTTTACTTCCTTTTATGTCGCTGTAAAGGATCAATACTGATATTTGAGATAGAGGTCTTGCTTTTTTTTCCTTTTTTTTTTTTTTTTTACACCAGCTTCGTTTTTGTCTTTTTGTTAAACGAGTATTACCAAAAACACCCCTTACGTCATGCTTTTTCTCCCCCTTCGCGTGTGGAATGGTGTAAATGACAGTGGAAAGGAGGGGGGCGGCGCGTGCAGCATCCCTCACGTTTAAATTAAATTTGCCTCGAGGACCGCGAATCCAAATGCGGGGTCGATTTACAACAGTGGGACTGGATGATGAGATTCACGTTCTCCGCACACAGGGGTCAAAAAATGTTGTCAGGGAGGGCTGGGTCGCCATCTCTCCACCCACACCGACACCGATTTCATTGTCATCAAAGGTGTTGTACAATCGAGATAGTTCACGCGCTAGCCTTCAAAAGTAGCAACCGCTGTGTCCTGTTTGAGCTAATGAAATTGAATGAAGATTATATTAAACGGTAGATAAAACAAACAAACAAAAACAACCCTCTGTTCGTGAATAAATAGCGGTGGGTATTCATTTTTTAGGACAACTTAAACTGCGCCCGCTCTTGCCACTTTTCTTCAATGCAAATAATTAGCATGTTGTGTAAGGCGAGAGCGGGCTAACACTTAAACGTGATTTAGTTTTCAAACGTAAATACAATAAAAAAAACTTCAAACGTGCTCCTTTCTTGCACCTCGTAGCTAATACATATATAGCTACGAGTTGCAAGAAAGAACATACGGGTAACTCTCTCGTTCCGCCTGTGTACTCTTCGTTGAGTGTGTGCCGTGGATGACAACAGTACAGCTCGTCGCAACAACAGCAGCAGCGGCAGGAACAGCGGCGGCGGCGGTGGCGGCAGTGTATTTGTCATTGCAGCAGCCCAGGGGAGCGAAGTGAACCGAGGGGAGGAAAGGAAAAGAAAGGATTTACGGACACCGTCCAAGCATGGCTACCCAAACGACAGCATCATGCACTGGATCCACTCTGTTGCAGCCGCTCAGTGAAATTATCAATCTCCCTCTTGACCAGGTATGTGTTTGGATGAAAAAAAAAATTATCGGTGAAGCGAAAGGCACGTTACGATACATATTTCTCACAGTTAGGAAGCATCCGTAGATCTGAGGTTAGCAGAGGCTGGTGATGCGCACTACCAAATCGTTAGCTTAGCATTTATACATTGCGGATTCACTGAAAACGAGTACACACACACACACACACACACGCACACACACGCACACGCACACACACAAATCACAGTTGGTGGTTCACTGTCACCATCAGCTAGTTCTTAGCCAAGCTACACTAGCGGTAATGCCCTTTGTGTCTTTATTTCGATGCCCAGATCCTAATCCAGTCTTTTCCAAACTGGTATCTCTTAAATATTCCATCGGGTCCTCCAGTCTAATTGAGGTCTACTAGTTTAAATGTATTTAAATTTCACTGAAATATTCCTTAAAGAGTCAGTATGCAGGCAGCAACGATTAACCCGCTGCATTGTTTTTTCACTCTTACATACACAGTCTATCACTGTATAGTTAAAGGTGAGCTGTTTTAAAAAAAATCAGGCATGTGATTATGATGTCAGGCTTTATTTTAGGTTCATAGCTGTAGGAATCATAGCTCATGAAGCCCTTTTTAAAAAAGGGGCCACATGCACCACACCCACTAACTCTGGTGGATCAGTCCATAATGATCTGTAATGGTGGTTTCAAAGCTCTGGACAGCAGAGATGGTGTGGTTGTCTGTAAAAGCTTGTGACTAGTCTGAGTCAGATGAGGCCCATTTTTGTGTCTTTTCTAATCTCATCCACTCGTACTGTCATTCGTTGAAGTGCCACTGTGGCTAGGAACAATATTGCTTCACCTGAGCTACACTATGATGTTGTTCTCACATGTGAGGGTGTCCAACTGACTGAAATAACTACCTTGCTACCTTCCTTGTCAATGTCAGGTAATGTTCTTTTTGTTAATTGTGATCTGAAATCAAACCTCGATTCACTTTTTATTCCCCACATTGCTTTCGGCATTTGCCATAACTACTCTGAATAACACTTTGTGGTATAAAGCATAAAAAAGTTCCCCAAAAATGTTCTCCTCCTAGCGTGGCATGCTTCTAATGCCATGCATTTTTCTTCACATGCAAGTCTTGAAGTCATAGAAGGTTTTTGGTGGGGGATGTTTGTTTCCCCAGCCAAGCAGTAGTGCTAGTGCTTAACCATATTTTAAAAGTAAAAATTTAACTTTGTTACACAAACTAGTTGTGTGTCCAGAATCACGAAATGTGTCACTTGTGAATAAACTACGTGGTTTGCGTCTCCATTGGCAGACCCTGCACACAGCTGCTTAGCCAATGTTTAACTTCTTGTCTTGCTGTGTCAAGCAGTAAACAAGTCTTTCATCCTCAGTTGAAGCTACATGTGGAGACAGGAATGTGCCATTATTTCTCTCCTCTCTAAACTGAACCAGTTTCTGCAGGGAGTGTCATGTGTTGAGAACTCAGTCACATGAAGTAAGGAATGTACATCCGTGGGATCCAAACTTATTTGTTTGTTTTTTATTACAATAGTTGTATTTTAAGTTTTAGAATTATTAAAGGAATCTGTAGCTGACTGGAACCAAATCTCATGCTAAGCTGTTGAGGTTTTTATTCTCTTGTATCCTGCAATATTTAGCATGTTTCAACCTCAGAGTTTGGCATTAAAATACCTACATTTCCATTTCTACTCCATGCGGTCCCGTGGACATCGACACCTGCTTTGGTCTAGCACCTCCCTGTATTTTAGCACTACTCGGCACTGGCTCGTCTCAGAGCTATAACAGAAGCTGTAAAATCTAAAATGACACTATGTTTTTCCTTCTCTCTTCTTTTTCTCTCCATCACACACTGCCCGCCTTCTGTCAGTAACATGCCGGCACTACTTTGAATAAGACCTCCCACTGCATTTTGTGTGCCCACACAAACACTATTCACCTACTGTGATTCAAGGGTTTTTATAGGAGAAAAGATTACACACAGTTACATTACAAAATCCTAAACTGTGCCATATCTAGTACAAATTGATGCCCTTAGTCTTAAAGATACAGCGTTCATGAAGAAATCATCCCCATCCCATCTTCCTCCTACTCAGTCTTCTTATGTCGACTGGTCTACAGAACCCTTTTATCAGGAAGCATGAAAAACTGTTTTAGTTTCAGATATCCACTTTTAAGACACTGGACACTTATTGCTCTCTCATATTCCCTTTAGGACTTAGTGTTCTATCACGTGTTTGCACAATTAAGCAGAGCTGCCTTAGCTGCCATTTTCAGAGCTGGTGGGTAAATAAATCAAATCTAATCTCTTGGATGTAATGTTTGCATGTCCTGTTTGTTGTTTTTTTTTTTGTCAAACAGGTCGAGGCATCGCAGATCCAGTTTCAGTCTGAAATGTCCAGTTCACATAACCTCACAGCTGCTTTGCTTGTTATCAAGGCTCAGTGGGTCCATATCATCATTCAGCTCAGTGACAGAAAATCAAAAATAACCCAGTTGAATGAATTATGCAGTCCATCTATAAATGTATGACTCCATACCAGAACCGACTTCGGTAATGGCCAAATTCAATTTTCCTCTTTTTGATGACACTGAAGCTAGAAGGGACCTTTGTAACTTGCAGCATCAGCTGTGATGTTCCTTCTGCAGCTGTTTCAATATGCAGCAGCTGGAGGCCTGGTGAGAGACTCCATGTAGAGGCCATGCCATAATAGAATTTAATTCTAATTCTAGAATTTAATAGAATTTTTTTGATTAATATAAAACAGGAACAAATCCATGCACATCATGTAAAATCAGAAAAAAAGGTGCCTCAACCGACAAAAGTTCAACATAAAATGAGTAAATGAAGATTTTTTTTTCACAAACCCACCAACTAGTAGAAGATGTGACGCAACAGATAAATATCATCCACTGACATCGGTAAATGCCATCTTTGTGGTACACAGATGGTTGATGCAGCCATTACAGCGTGTTATTGTTTTGTTTCCTTACAGCGCTCAGGCCTAGTGGCTAAAACTACAGGGTGGTGATTGTGTCTGTAACCAATCATCTTGTTGTATTGTTAAGTTTACATAGTTTACGCATGATATACTTTGCATTTCTTTTCAGTGTTCTGGGTAAACATGATGTGACTTGATAAAGTTTACTTGCATTCAAAAGGCTGACGGCACTACCACCTGTGCAGGTGTGTGGGATGTCTCAGAGGAGCATGGCAGTGTGGAAATTTCCAACTGTACCGTGTTGTGTTTTGCAGGTGGTGCAGTCATACACTGTAAAATCTAATTAGTTCCCAGAACTCAAAAAAATTATGGAAACTCGTTGCCTCAAAAAAATTGAGTAAAGCTTAGCTAAAAATGACTAAGTTAGGTCAACTTATTTACTTTGAGTACTCTGTACAAGCTCATTTGTTCCCAGAACTCAAAAAAATTGGATCAAGTTTACGTAAGATGACCAAGTTAGGGCAACTTACTCATTTTGAGTACACTGTACAGCCTTGTTGGTTCCCAGAACTCAAAAAAAAATTATGGAAACTCGTTGCCTCAAAAAAAAACTAAGTAAAAACTTACTTAAGATGACTGTTAGGACAACTTATACATTGCAAGTCTGCAGTATTAACAATAACTTGATATTTCTGACTGTACAATACTAATTGTTTACCTACTGACAAAATGTTAAGCTCAACTAAATGAAAAAACAATTTGTGGTAACATGAATATGATTAAAAATAATTAACAACAATTTTTGTAATGATGTTAAAATGAGCCCAACTTTTATTTTCAAACACAAAGTACAACAGCCAACATACTGGACACTGTTCTGCTGAACAACAAACAATTATATTGCCATCACTGTTATAATCTTACAATGAAACAAAGTCTCAGATGTAATTATTCTGAAAATAAGTTTAGGTCTACCACAGTTTGTTTTGTACTTACATTACTTATATAATCAGAATAAAATATTTATTGTTCTGTCACAAGTGCAGTCTCTAATTTAAACAACACATTTGTTTTGCATTCCAACACATGAGCTGGAATGTTGTATTATTTTAAGGATGCTTGTTTCCAGTCCAGGCATTACTGCCTGAATGACTGTCATGGATCGAGGTGATCCAAATGTAGGTGCAGAAGAAAGTCTTTAACTTCCCTTAAGTACACTGGCAGTGGATGTGGGTTGGAGATGCAATGAGCTTGAACCTGCAGGCGACCATCTTCACTGACCACACCATCTGTGACGGAGGACTCATCTCTCCTGGTGTCCTGCAAGCAAACAGTCATATTTTTGGAACATGAACTTAATTGCTTTCTTAAAACATTTTTTCTGCATTTGGTATAGAACAGACTCCAATTTAGACGATCTCAGGCTCCCTCCCCACGGAGAGGTGACATTCAATGTCCCAATTGTCAGTCTGCATAGTGACCACCACCCAGCATACAATAATGTCATGAAAGCATCATTTTAAAAGGGCTATGCAAACATGGCCAATAACTTTCATTCTAATGATGTGCAAAATGATTTTGGGCACAAAACAGATTTTGCTGTTAGAAAACTTGCAGAATTCACTATATACAGTGTAGACCTTCTAAACTAAGTTTGGGGATGTGATCTTTCAAGAAATGCAGACCAAACTGTTGTTGTTTGTTTACTTACACAGCGTGTCTTGTAGAATTAACTGGAGTCACCAGCAACAGCACAGTGCAGTCATATCTCAAGTCTAATAACAGAAGACTCAGTAAAGAAACAACTTCCCAAACCAAAGCACAAATAAAACAATAAGTAAAACAGGCTGATCTAAAGTATGATTAAAGTTCAGCCTGATTAATATAAATGTCACTGACAGTTGCTAATATATTGGAAAACCAAAATACTTACCACTGAGTTGATGTCTTTCCGTCCAACAGCAGGAGTGCTGGTCCCGATCGGCCTCAAAGACAGTAAGAAGCAAGCAGAGGAGAAAAACAGAACATTTTCAGAAACTGATTTGATCCTTAATGGCTGTGCAATCATTGTAACATAGAGTTTGCTTATGTTGTTAAATAAAGGCTAGATTTGACATTAATAGATGCCACAGATGTTCTAAAGCTGCCACAAAGCATGAAAAAAAATAGGCGTCTCCGGCGTGAACATTTTACAAATATGTGATGTCTTGATAAATCGGCGGATATTTGAGCTTTACACAGCTACATTCTCGCCTGAAAATATCTTAAAAGTTTATTTTGTGACCCAGAAAAAGTAATAAGTTTTCAGCGGCGCTCTCCGCCATTGCCGCTTACAAATCGCTGAGCTCCGACAACCGTGGCCGACAAATGCGATCCTCCTTTTCCCCAGACTACCCTTTCTGGGTCACAAAATAACCTTAAGATATTTTCAGGCGAGAATGTAGCTGTGTAAAGCTCAAATATCTACTTAATTATCAAAATATCACATATTTGCAAAAGTGCTTCCACGTTTTCGGAGCTCTGTTATCCACCCCCATCCCACACCTACCCCACCCCTAACGGCTGCACCTCCCGAAGAATTTTGTCTGGGCTCTTATCTCACTTATTTATTTCAAACAATCAACAGAAAATTTCACCACATAGTTTTATGTAAGGTTTTTAAGGCTGTGGTGTTAATTTTTAAGTAACATGAGCCCAGCGGCAGCAGCAACGCTAGGCTAACACTAACTAGCTAGCAAGATTTTAAACCTGGTGCTAAACTAAGAGAAGCCACAAATCAGTTTGAATAAGAGTAAACATTTACTCACCAAGTCAGTGTATCAGGTAAAGATCACAGCAATGACAACAATAATATCTTGAGCTGACGCTTCTCCAGGTTTGCTCAACATATTCCATAAAAATGCACCGTGAACATGCGGACTGATCCGAGAGGGAGGAGGACGGTAGTCACGTGGCATTTTCAAAACACATCTTTCATCCTTCCGCACTGAGAAGCAAAACTTCCAGCTTACTTAGTTTTTCTAAGTTAAGACAACTCAAATAAATGGAGTTTATCAGCGTTTTTGCATAAAAAGTACTGGTAACTTATTTAAATTGAGTTCTAATCACAAATTGATAAAAACTGAGTTCAGCCTATTTAATATTTTTAATTAAACACAATATTACATTTTACAGTGTAGGCTACACTGCCACAACTGGCATGACTTCACTAATGAAAGGCATTTTGCTCATTTACTTAAGGTCTTTATAGATCTCAAATATTCAGTGGAACACTCAGTGGAGATTTTGGATGAGATGTTTTTAATGTAAGCAGTGACCTTTAAAGCTGGGAGCCAGGAGCTTGCATATATTCAGGTTCAGAGACAGCTTTGAGATTTCAGCTGATTATTGCAGACGTGAGTGTGTCAGTAGACCGTAGTGGTCCTGCCTCTTGATGCAGAGAAATACTGTCTGATGGATTACACAGTACACTCTCTAGTCTCCAGTGATTTGATGGATCAGCCACAAAAGTATCAATTTCTCACCTTTGTCGTTTCATCTTGAAATAGCAGAACATTTGTACCCGTGCTGAGAGGTATTCCGTGAACATGCAGGCTTTGTAGCTCAGTGGCAATTTCACTGTGCACCGTCTGATATAAAGATATAGTCTTTGGGGTATCGGCTCACGGTGTACAGGCGGCTCTGCTCTGTGTCCTGTGCTCCCAAAAGGCCCGGCTGTACAATCAATCTTCTGTTTGTGCGACATATTGGATTGCAGTCTGTCACAGTCAACGGACACGTCTGTTATCACAATAACAAGCTTTCTTTTGTTGCTGCTGCTGAATTGCCTACCCCAGCTACTGTACTGTAAGGCCTTTGAGCCCACACAGTGCTTGAGGGTTTGACTCCCACTTTTCTTTTATCCACTGTCAATTCCCTGCAATCAGTGACACAATTCAGTTTAATGGTTAGGTTAAAATGCGTTTAACTGAGGCTTGAAAGCATATAAAAGTAGTCACATCTACAGTGTAGAAATCGGGATCTTGAAAGGGGACTTGAAATCATTCCAGATACCTCTGATTTCCTGTAAAATGAACTTAATGTTCCTCTTATTAGCCTTAAAGCAAACATTTGCTTCTTTCAGTTCATTTAGCAAAGTGATAGCAGAGCTTGGATAAGCCTTGCCTGAAAAATCCAATGTTTGCTCCTCTCCAAAGTCTCCTGCCACTGACTGAGTTCCCAGAGTCCCCTGCCTTGGGGCTTCTGGTCTTCATTTTAAGCCCTTGGGTCTTGTTAGAGTTTCCCTACCTCCCCTTTGTCTTTAATTGGCTGACCTCTTGGGAGTTGTATCCCTTCAATTGATTTCGGTCCCTTAGCTCTCTGTAACACAGTGCCAGCGGCTGGTGCGTTATTATGGTTAGCTATCAACTATACAAGCATGTGTAATTCCTCCTTGGGAATATGGGAATGCTTTGTTGTTAGTGGCTGATAACAGGCGACGCAGTAATAATAACAAGCAGACAAGCTCCCTCTAAATGCGATTAGACATAATGATTATGTGTTTATGACACTTATCTGTTGTAAGTGTGACATACAGCAAAATCCAGAGAAGTAGAAGATCTGACCATAGAGGAAGGATCAGCCCATAGCTTTCCAATTTACACATCTTAATCAGTATAATTACTAAAACTGCATTTTGTAGTACTTCTCCTCCGTAATGTCCTGATTAAGTTCCATTAAATGTTATTAGGGAAAATTAAATTTGTTGGACCTCTTGTGAGTTTTGGACCATTTGTTCTTAATTTCTTTTCAACAGCGATTAATATTCTACAGCTGCCTTTCATATATTTCTTTCCCTCACTGAGTCTGCTACATTATAGAGAGCCAAACTGTGCGCAAACCTGCGTTCTATCATCATAGCATGGCAGTACATGCTTTCTTTGTCACCCTTTTATTTACCCTTTCAAGTCATTTTCCCAACTTCTTAAGTTGTCTGGAGACTCGCTGGTTAGCTGGTTTTGGTAATCTTTGAGCAAAACTTGGAGCTCCCCCCTTTTTCTTCCACTCTCAGTATTCACCATGACCTCATCCTGTATTAGGGTTGAAGTGATAACTCTGATGGGTATGGATGTATTTCTTACTAACCATAAATGCAGTCATGGAACGGCAAAGCCATTAGGCTGAAAGCATCAGTCAAGTGTGATACAAGGCATTTATGTCCTACACACACACACACACACACACACACACACACACACACACACACACACACACACACACACACACACGAGTGATTTCCGTATATCCTGTAATGTAGTTTTTCTACTAATGCCTGTTGTTATTGGTTTTGCTGTTTGCATGGTAGAGCAAAGCAGGTAGGTTTTAGATGGAGAAAGGGAGGGAAATCTGTGCAGCTGTCGCTCCTCTTCAGTCTGAAGTGCTCGCCACAAAAGTGGATGTACACATGACTCAGCTATACTAACTCATTAGTTCTGTTGGTAATGGTGTGGTGCTGTGAGGGTGGATTGGGTTTCTAAAAAGCCTGCACTCTCGGGCTTGGAGTGCCAGTTTAGTACTTGAGTGGCACAGCATATAGGTGGCACAGAGAAGATATTTTCAGGGACTCGCTTTAGCTGTTTCAGATTACAGGCGTGTCAAATTTCTATAAATTTGATGTTGCAGAATGTGAATTTATGTGACCAAGCAAGACCCATCTGAGAAGATCTGCTTTAGGTTATGATGGTGAAGGCAAAGTTCACAGTCTTACTCGGGTGTCAGTGAGCGAGGCTGTAATTTGCAGCTTCGGAAAGTTTTCTCAGTTTCCTAAAGTAATTAAATGATAGTTGTCAGTTTATCCAGTGGTGCACAGCAAAAAAGGATTTATTTTTTTTTTACCCATATAAACAAATTTAAAACTCATGAAGCAGCGCCTAAATATATTCTCTGCAAGCTTATCAAGTACAAGTGCTTCCTCGGACAAATAAAATGTCAAATTAATTCCACAGCCATTTTTTTCATTTCGTCAAACAAGATGAAGGAGATGCATCCAATATAAATATAAATAAGAGAACATACAGTACTGTGCAAAAGTCTTGCACCATATGTTTCTTAATATTTTGCTTCTAGGGAGTCAGACTTTCTTAATTTATTAAAGTAGTCTTGAACAATAGTTATCCCAGCTTGTATTTTAAGTTGCCTGCTTTTTCTACTCATTTCCAATCCAGTCCTTTTACCCTAACCTGTTTGTTTTCTCTTGCCAAGTGGCAGGCCTGCCTGAAAGGGCAGCAGATGAAGAGTATGTGAAACTCATGTCCTTAGGAAATAGGAAAACCTTTTAAGTTGATTTATCTAGACCAAAACCTCATCATTATTGGTCTCAGTGGGACAATAATGCCAAGAAAGTAAGGTAAACTGTAAAAAAAAGAAGAAAAAAAGGCTTAGGTATGCCAAATTAAACAAGAACTGGACTGCAAATCAGTGGCGACAGGTCTTGTGGGGTGATGAATCCAAATGAGAGATTTGTGGTTCAAATCGCCTACAGTGCAGAGGTGGTCAAGAGTGAGGTACAACACTGGTTATAGCCACCTGTAAGACACAGTGGAGGCTCATAGTTGGAGGCTGTATTTAAGCCATTGGTGTTGGGGATCATGTCAAACTTGATCCACCAAGCAACCACCTGGAAAAAAGCACAAAATGGAACACTGTCAGTCACGTATTGTCCTCTTCATAGCCCGGACTTAAACATTATTAAAGCTGTGTGAGCTCATTTTTGACAGAGAATAGAACAAAAGGCAGCCAAGATCCAAAGAAGAGCTTTGAATGTCCTGGAGAACTAGTCCCGAAGACTACTTAAAGAACTTACGAGAAAACTCGCCAAGGAGAGTTTATTCATAAGCTGAACAAATATATAAACTGTATTTCCATCTATGTTTGCACATTTCATTACGTTGTTGTACCTATTTCCCCATCTTCCTCAAAAAATAAAGCATTAAGGGGTGGCTGAAGACTTTTGCACAGTGGGCATACAGTGAATTGACCCTCACTGGAAGACAGTCACATTCACCAGGCCTGTGTCTGGCTGTACATTCCAACTAGTCAACACAAATGTTGACTAAAAAAGTATGAGTTGTATTGTCATTTGAAAAGTGGGACTTGATTCATCACGTTCACTCTTCAGCACCTTCTGCTATCGATTCCCTTGAACCTGATTAGCTGTGCCACACGATGCTTTTTAATTTGTACTTAAAGGTGAATAATGCTATGTGCACACTTCAGCTGACAAAGTTACAAATTAGTCTGCCATGGTCTGCTAGATTTGTCATCCCTCGCCTTGCAAACATGAAAGCATATTGTGCTTGAAGCTTCGCCACATTATGTACATGTGCATCAAAGCAGTCTCGAGTGTTTCCTGTCACATTGCCAACCTCTGTTAATAGCCAGTCACTTCTGCACCAATTGACCGAGCATTGTAACACAGGTTCTAGATACATTTTGAAGGATAGCACAGCCTTGAATTTAGAAAGAGCCATTGTATCCATTTTGCTTGTGAGATCCCTGGCTGATCGTATTTGTCCATTCAGAAACATTTTAGCAGTTGCCACTCTGCACATGCTGAGTTGCACCTATTGCTATTTTTAATATAGAAAGTGGCCGCAGTTGCTTGGGTTTCTCTAGCATTTGATTGCTCTCTCTCAGTTACAAAGAGATATCAAAGACACACTGTTGATAATTTTAGAACAAGCGCGTCTACACACAAACTCCACTTCTACTTTCCTGTAGGGTACACTTGTGAAGGGGGACGTGGTTTCAGATGATATTCCTTTCAGCGACCATCAGTAATAGAATAGAAATGTATTGCCACAGAAGAGCAACCACAGAACATTCATCCATCCAGCTAATGTCGGTTACTTAACTTGCTTATGTAACATTATCCCTGCATTTACAGTCTTTTGTAACTTTACACAAAAACCTGTCTTTTGTGCTGGTAGGTCCGATAGCCGAGCTAATAAAGCCTGCATCCTCTGTTGCTGATATGAACTGCAAATTCTTGTGAACTATTTGTGGCGATGCCAGCGGTCAGTGCCAGTTTCCTTTAACTTGCAAAGTGTTATCAAGCAGTTACTGGTTTGAATACATTTGACTATTTGTGGCAAGTTTAGGGCCACTCTTTTCTTAGGCTGTTTTACTCTCTACATTGGTCCTCGTCGGCTGAAGAAAAGGCTTTCTTTAAAAGTTACACACAGGAAATCTTTGCAGAGCTGGTTCACTGAGTAAAAAAAGGCCTTCAGACAGTGTTTGTCAAAGCTGTCATGCTCTTGTAGAGGAATTTATTATAGCTCTCGGGTGGGGGTGGGGAAGTTTAAATAAGGCATTTCTATAAGGACTTTTTCCACAATTAAGCATTTCAGAAACATGCAGATTACAAGCTAAAAACTGAAGGAAAGCTTGAGTCAGAGACAACAGAACCACCTTTAGTTTAATTGCTGGCTTGATATGACGTCTTTAAGATTAGATCCAGCTCCTCTACTTCACTTTTAAAGTGTTAAAGGGGCTTATTAAAGCAAGGCTGATCACACATGGCAGCATGCCCTCCCTTTGAAATGCTGTCTTTGCACATTTCATGTGCACAGCTGTGGCCTCATGTTCGAACAACATGAGGGTGGTGATTAAAGTTTGCTTAGACGCTCGAGATATAACTAGCTCATCTTTATTAGTAATTCCCCAGCAGCTCTGTGTGAGTAAAGTGAGGTGACCTGTGTGGGCAACAGCCCAGTATTTTTTTTTCCCTTGGGCCAAAACTTGACATGCAATCAATTACACCAAAAAACATATTCATGTATATTTTCATCGCATATACTTTGTTGTTTAAAAACTGCAACAATTTTGCATTCATGATTCAGTACACACACTCATGTGAAACAGCAGCCGTCCAGAGAACAGGCTCTGGAGTCGGTCCCTTAGGTAATATGACGGAGATAAGATAATAATACAGCTTCTTTAAACCCTTACAGCAGTTCTTAACTAGCAAAATTTAATCATTATAATTATTTGCATGCATTTTTTAGGGAGGGTTATGTGTGCATTTTTTAATTTTTACACCCGGGCACCATATAGGATGCCTGATGCCTGAATAAATGCTACAGCCTGGTTCCTCTGGCTGTGACGTGACCATCGTGTGTACTCTGATAAACTTGCAGTTTGCTGTTGTTTATTTTTACTGATGTTTTAAATGAAAGGAAGCTGTACCTACCACTGGCAAAACTGAGTTAATATACTTTTAAAAAGTCTGTCAAATTCAAAATCATAAAACAAACTTTTGTGCAGCTGACCTTGTTGCTTATGCATTTTTGGGAGTTCCTTTCTGAAGGTGCAAAATATAGGGAGGAGAATATTAGAAATCAAGCATGCAAACTGATTTACTAACGTTTACGACGTGCAATTTACGCCAAATTGCGCCGATGTTTAACATAGAAAAAAAGAAGTCTTGTTTTTTTGCGCTTGATTTGAAATGAACTGACTACGCCTGTGTTTAGAAAACAGCACAACTTTTGTAAATTGCCCGTAAAACTAACCACACCTATGAGTCCTATTTGGGGACTGCACTCACACACTATTTGGGCCCATTTAATACATCTAACCCATAGACTGCACTTGCCTTGTTTCCTCAGTTTGCATTGATTCAGCAATGTACAGTATGGATGGCATGAAGGTCGAGCTCAAGGTCAGTGCTTCTGTGTAGCCACAACTTCATTGTAACACCTCCTTAGCAATCCACGATGATTTTTTGGGAGGGCACAGATGACATTGATGACTAAAAGCTGCCATATAGTCTTTGCTTGGGACAGGTTCAAACACTTTCCTGAAGACACACACACACATACCATGAGCATGGTTCTGGCCCAGTGCTGCTTTGTACCTTGTGGGGAATGTCTGATTGTTCGACTATTAATAGCAGTGACCATAGAGCCTGACTGGGATCTGTGGATCAGCTCCGAGGGGGAAAGCGCCACACTGCAGGCTTTAACACGACTCTGTTTATGCATGTCTTTGTGCACCAGTGCACACTTCTTTTAGGCTAGCCTTATCCGCATGACACTTTCCTCATTATTTCCAACATAATGTAGCCTTGGGCAACACGGTGAGTTTATGGGGTTGTTCTAAAAAGTGGGCTTGGCTCTGAGTGAGGCCTCTATGCCACAGTTTTCAGTGGCTATCTTATTCATCTGACAGCCTTTTGAACTGACTTAAGTGAGACTTTGTGAAAGTGTCAAACTTTTATTTTTTTTTTCCTTCCTTCCTTCTTTTTTTTTTTTTTTTTTTTTTTGTTAATTCGAGTTAGCAAAGAGGCATAGCCAGTGTCACAAAACATGTCAAAGCTTTGTTTTTGTTGGCTGAAAGAACAAGACCCCTTTTGTTCTCATACTGTCAGCACAACCTCGTTGCGCTGAGCAAACACACACGCATACACAAACACACACACACGTTAGTTTGTCTCTGGGAGCCATGACCAATTGTGGCACATTTACTGGCAGAGGCTAAAGTAGTCATGACATTTCCCACGTATTTGCCCGCAGAGAGTTTGTTTGGTAGATGCACAACTTACATGTATAGACAGGGCAGAGTGGCAGAGGATGGCGCTCACTGTATTACATCTTATTGAAATTTACTGCCTCATATTTGCAAGGAAACATTTGTTCTTGTATAATATTTAGCGCTTTCTCTTCATTTTCCTACCTCCGTTTCAGAAAGAAAATTCCTCGTCTCTTTTCCTCTGTCATCCTTTCGTTGTCCCCACTTTCTGTAACGTTTACGAACACTCTTATCGTCAGCTGTTTTTAATCTTCCGGGGAATTAAACATGAGTGCTCTTCCTCGCTGTCACCTAACATGAAAACTGCTGCAAAACTGCTGCTTGCACTGCACCACTCTCTAAAGAGGATTAGGACAGTGTATGTGTGGTGCACCATATATGCTCCGCAGACAGCTTTGCATCGAATGCAGACTGTGGAACTAGTTGAGTTTAACTTCGAGGCTTTGGTTCCCTCCCTCCCCTCGAATCTGCATGAGTCACTGTGGACTACAGCTGATGGAAATCAAATGAGACTGCGCGGAGCGGGACTGTAGCGTCGCTTAGGCTGTATGGGTGGAGGAGTGTTTGGGGGGAAGGGTGGGTTTACTTAATGACATGGAAAAAAGGGTTTTATGCTAATGACTGTCTAAATTTATCTCTCAGTGTGTGTAGACACACACAAGCAGATGCACACACATGCTGAGATGGGAACTCACCCGTCACAGCGAGTAAAGGGAGGCTTTGTGCAGGAAGGAACTATTTTAGTCCCTGGATGTTAAACACGGACTACACACATGGAGAGGACAGGAATACTCTTCATGAAAAGTGATATTACCCCTGTGAGTGTGTATGTGTGTGTGTGTACCTGTGCTACTTAGGCTTAGTAGAGTGAAATTTTGTCATTACCTAAGCAAAGATCTCATCTATGGAAAAGGTGTTAGCACCAACAGACAGCAGGTCAAACTCACCAAGCCAGTCTTAAGATGTTTATCTCTCACGGTAACCCACGGGAACCTTTTGTATTGCATTTTTCCCACTCTTATCATAACACACAGTTTGACACAAGTGAGCAAATAAGCACTTTAGTAGACTCTATGCAAATTCTCACTTCTGCTTAGCATTCGTGCTTTTTACCCGAGGCGTGTGTCTGTGATTGTGAGCCTTTTGAGCCTGTCATCGGTTTCCTCATAGCCCACATGTAGATTTCCACATAAACACTACTAATCACATCCTGAGTTTATCCGCAGTTAGTCACACAGGTGATATGGATGTCAGAGTCTGTCAGTCAGTTGCTCTGAATTTTTTAAAAAGTCAGTTTTTTCCATTACAGTCTGCAACCATTATTTTCTTTAGTGTGACTGTACTATTACTTGGCAAATGTTAGCATGCTAAATCAGTAACACCTCAGACCCCTTGTGACCCCTTGGCAGTTACTGGTTGCTAAATGGTTGGCAAGTGGTTGCAGCAGTTGGTGAAACTAGTTACAAAATAAGTGCTGCACCAAAAATCTTCTTGTTATTGGTTTGGTCATTAAATGCTAGATCGCTGTGAACGCCCGCGGTTTGTATGGAAGATGCCGACTAGTTTGCAAAGGTGTCCAACTCCTCACTGAGTAGCAGTGAAACTTGGGGAAAAATGCAAACAGAAGCAGGAAATGGCTAAAGTAAATTTCGCACCTTTTTAAGCATGTTGGCTGAGTGGTGAGGAAGAACTTTTAGTTTCAAAGTGAATGGTCAACAGGAACCACTGGTCAAGCAGTCAGGAAGTGGATATTTTCCTCGGGGACCAGACATTGCGATGGTGTCACTGACTGTTTTCTAGGTCTGTGTGACTGAGATGGTGAAGACCGTAAACACTATAGCTGCATAACTTGTGAGCGTGACATAATTGTTTTAATGTTAACATTTAGCTCAAAGCATAACTGTGTTTCAAGGCAGCGTGAAACTGCTGTTAGCATGGTTGCAGTCTCTTACTGTTGTTTTTGTGGAAAATAGAAAAAAGATCATCTTTGCCCAGAGTATAAAGGACTTGCCACCCATCCCTTCGTTCCTGTGCTATCCCTACTTTCTTTCCTCACAGCCTCCCTGCTCAGCTGCAGCTCCTCTCCAACACAAAATTCCTGGCTGATGAGACAGATAAAAACCTGAACAGAGCGGGAAGTAGTTGCTTTATAGACACGCTTTAAAATCCAGATTGTGGGTGATGATATCATTTTGGTGATAAACGAACTGGAAAAACTGGAAAAAGATCAGCCTCGAAGGCCTTTATGTTTCCTCACATGCACGCAGGAACCCATACATGGACACTGGGTTTGACTCAGTAATGAGCTTCAGGAAACGGGCTTATCTGTCTTCAGCATTCACAGTGATTTCCTGCCTTCCCTTCAGCTTCTTTCCCTGTGCCAGTTTGTGTCAGTCTATAATATAGCGTCTTTAAGCTGAGCTGAGCTGAGCCCTGTGCCACAGCTGCCAGGAGGAACTGCCTGACAGCTTATGGCCCCTAAGCGCTGGCTGCACACTGGCACTTGCTACCTATCAAAACATCCGTATGTTGCCTGTCTCTGGGATCTGTACACTCTGTAATGACATGTGATTGATTTGCTGAGACATCACTGTTTGGCATTGTATGCTGAAGACAAAGGATGGAAGGAGCTTTAGCTTCACAGTGGTTCTCACCAGGCCTCATTGGAGCCACTTCTCAGCTTCAGAAGTAAATATTCTGTCAGTGGCAGGCATGGACATGGCACCTTATCAGCATCCCAGATCTGCAACTTTTTGTTTTTGGGGTCTTCCTCCCCTTTTCCCAAGCTGGTCTGTGTCCCATTTTTTTTTCTTGTCATAAATGCAGTGCATTTATCCAGAATAGCATTTTCTCCTCTTTCATCCCCTTGAACCTTGAACGATTCTGCAGCACAGATATTCTGCCTTAGTTTCTGAAACAATAAGAGTGCTGTACCCCAGGGTAAGGTTGACTTCAGAGTGAATCAATAATGGAAGAGGGGATCCATGTATTATGAATGAAGGAACAACGTACCTCGGCACAGGAGCTTGTCTACTGCAAAGTGTTTATTCAATAAACAACCATCCCAGGCTGAGAGAAAACACATTTAGCCTAATCTTTTAACAAATCCTGTGACTATCAAGTCTGATACTGCTTTTCTTTTATTTTTGGCATGTGGCGGCTTCTATAACGATATAACTTTGTTGCAAAGTACTGCATGCAACCCAGAGGGAACACTG
Organism: Oreochromis aureus; assembly: GCF_013358895.1. NCBI lineage: Eukaryota > Metazoa > Chordata > Actinopteri > Cichliformes > Cichlidae > Oreochromis > Oreochromis aureus. Next base: position 18,342,825 of record NC_052960.1, on the reverse strand, counting down.
GTTCCTACATATCCCAGAATTCCTTAGATTTATGTCAAAGGCAGAGGGCTCTGGTTGAAAGCACCTTTTTAAAGCAAAGAAAAAAAAAAAATCACAGATGCTACGGTGTCCGTTCACAGTGTAAAATCACATCTGCGAGTGAAATGTAGCAAGTTTGCTTGGCATCTGGTCTCGTTATGTAAGTGCTGCCCGGGTGAAAGAACCGTTCCGAAAATGGTTATGTTTTCTCTGACAGCTTATTTCTCAACTGCTGGCATTAATTTCTAATGTCAATCTCCTACATGATTTCACAGATTCTGCAGGAGCTCTTGTAATTGACCTGTGAGCAATAATAATATATCTTCCCGCTGAGCTGAACACACAGCACTGAGTGGTGAGAGGTACTGCAAGCTGTGGCTTTTGTCTATAAAAGGATTCCGATTAACTAACATATGGTGCAGAAACGCTGTGAGAATATGAATGCAAATGCTCTCATTTTCAATAAGAAATCTTTATTTGTCCTAGTTAAACAGCTTGGAAGCGTAATAAGTGAACAACTGCAATCTCATTCCTCGGTTCTCAGTTTAAGAATAAATGATTGACAGTTGTCAGTTGCCCCACTTGAGGTTTCGCCACAAAAAGTCACCCACAGCTCCACTTCGCTGTTGACTCAAACAATGCTGGCTGTCTGTCTGTCTGTCTGTCTGCCACGCCCCTTCCTTGCTCTTAAAGCAATATTTTGATATCCGGGGACGGGCCAATTCACACTGGTTAATTTTCCAGCTAGGCAGCAAAGGACGTTGTACTTCCTTCAGTTCAAATCCAGAGTCGATGGGTTGTGGCTGTAATAATCTAAGATCTAATTTAAGATGCATACCTGTGGTTTGACAAACTTTCAGTGCTCTTTGGAGTCTTGCACATTTAAACGCTCCTAAAAACTAGTTGGGTTCCCACAGAAACATTCAGCTAGTTGACTTTACCTGCTATTTTTGCCTTACTGGAACACTTGGATAAATCAGTGACTATAGTAAAATGTGGGCTGTTTGTTGCTTTGCAAATCAGCCTGTTACCCGGTGGGCCGGTGTACAGGCACACAAGTCATATTCAGCAAGTGAGCAGCTTGAAGGTAATCAAAGTGTGAAGCGACATCCGAAGCTGTGGACCGGCTAAACACTGTGTAAAGAAAGAGGCTTGCATGAGAAGGGGTGGGTGGAGAGGGAGTCAGAGGAGGTCGGTTTAATGTGATTTCTTGTCATTACATTAGGGCATCTTATTTTATTTTTAGCGCTTGAGCTTTAGAGAATTAGAAGCGATCTGCAAATGAACTGCGGCTTAATTTTGCCAAATTTGTTGCGCTAGAGTTTCTGAGCAGAAGAGCAACAACAGAAACAGAAGCCACTCGGTTATTACTATAGGTCAGGGGATGATTTAGATTGAAACTGGGCCTTTTCACAGTGTCAATAAAACTTATCTTTATTGGCACACAGCTAGGTGCAGTTGTTTGTCTTTCATCCATATGAGACAGATAAATGACTCATAGTCTTCTTTTGGCAGCCGTGGAGCTAAAATGACACATTTCTTCCCAGTGGATTGCTTGGATTTGTTTGCTTTTGGGCTAAGCTCAGGGAGTAGCAGCATCAGGACCTGCACACAGCCATCTGTTTTAGCTTCTCCTGCTTGATTATTTGTTAATTACACTCATCTCAGTCCCAACTGGTTTCCCCCTTTTAAACAATATCACTCGTAACAATAGAAGAACAAAGCGGGGTAGCTTCTATTGTTGAGGCTCATATACATTGTGTGTATGTGTCTGTGTGCGCATGAAGAAACAAAAGCCCTGATATTCTCAACCAACTAGCATCTGATATGAAACTCTCAGGCTAATGCTGCAGATGATTTGTGGCTACGTAGCCCTGCAGACGTGAGGGCTTTAGTACTTAGGGCTATATCTGTCCCTCTCCCTTTCTCTCTCATCAATCATGCAGGATCCATAGATAATGGATGGCGCTCATGGTGTTACTGGTCTTTTACCGTTCACTGGCCAGACGGATCTGTTAACATGACCTATATACATTGGCGGGCTTTCATGTATTCAGACATGCATCGCCTAACGTGCCATCAAACAAATGCGGGCTTAGTGCTTAACAGTCTGTTTCCCTTTACAATGTACTGATGTTTGAAATTTGTTTTGTATCTGTAGTTCATTTGCATCTGCCAAAGGAGGCTGAGGGCAGAGATGGAGAGGCAATAAGGAAGTTAACGTGCAGCCTTCTGCTTTGCGTTTGTGAGGGTGTATGGTATGTGGAATAGGCCTGCACAATATGAAGAAAATGCGCAATGTGCAATGACATGCTTCTATGTTGCAGAAAACGTATGACGTTATGGAAAAACTATTATTAAAGATATCATAAGGTTAGGTTCTGAGGTTGCAGAGGTGAGGGTGTGGTGGTTCTTTCTTCTCCCCATATTCACAGTAAAGCTTCTAGCTAGCTATGCTGTCATCCTCTTCTTTATTTCGATTTTAAAAATAGTTTTTAAGATCATCACTGTTTAGAAAAAAAAAAGAAACATGATTGGAAAGAAAAAAAAAAGTGAAATGTCAATGAACACAGTAATATTTAAGACATGGAATAACATTGAGTTTAAAAACATTGAAGAACCATAGACAATATAAATGATGTCGCCCATTGTTTACCCACCGTTAGTGAAGTCTCTTTATGAAGCCTTGATGAGTGTTTTCGCCATCGTCCTCTTGGTGTTGATGGGAAATGGCTTTATGAAACTTATACAAAATGGACCTAAAGTTTTCTTTAACATGCCTTGAAGTGTGTGACTGAGCCCATAAATTCATCAGTATTAACAGAGGTCAAGTCCAGGGGGTTTTAGACTGAAAGTCTTTTCACAAAACACATGGCCGCTGCAGGCTACATGAGCATCAGTCATTCTTTGTCACCTTGCCAGAGGGGATCGACTGCTGCCTTGGCCCACGACTAGCTTTGGAAGAATCAGCTATGTGAAGATAATTGGCACATTAAGTTACCAGTAACACTACGTGCAGAGCTTTTCTTATAACTTGTGCGGAACAATTCATATTCTCTGTTTAATCTTGATGAAGGTGATTTAATCAAGTACTGTAAAAGACTCGGCTGTGAAGGCCGATTGCACGTACTTAAGCTGTGTTGTAAAGTCTTCACTTCACCTGGGCTTGCCTCTTTGCTGCCCTGGTGCGTGTGTCAGAGAAAGAGGAAAGGCTTTAGCGTGGGACAACAAAACATTATAGAGAGCAGTTAGCTTTTTATTGTTTATTTAGCTCAGATGCACTGCCTCAATAGTAATTTTAGGGAAAACCCTATGAGATGTTTGCAAGATATGTGTCAGTAAAATAAATGTCCTTTCTCATAATGTTTTAGGCATGTTCATGTAGCATTTGTGTAGTGTGGTTAGAGGTTTTACAGCACACACGAAGAGATAATTTAGTGTCCTGTACCAGTGTATGACACACAAGGACTTTGTCCTGACTTCCTGGCAAGGTAAAAACTATGTGCTACTGCGTAAAATAGTTCAGTGTTGCCTGCGCATGTTAAAATGATCATAGATCCTTACTCACCACTTTGTATACTTAAAGGCATGCCAACATAGCCAACACTACTTGAAATATAATGATGACAGACAGTGTGAGTCAAACAATTATTACAAGGTTAGCTTGTGCTGTTGTCACAATTGTGTCAAATAGCCTTGATATAGCAAAATCCAGACAGATCAATACCGTATAAGAATCTCTTTTCTATCTTCCACCTGTGTTTGGTAGTACTAATCAAACAGAGAGGTTTCCTTTGCCCCCTCCCACTGGATTCAGTCAATCTCACTATTGACTGGTGTAAAGCCTCTTTGCTGTGCCATTTGGAGACATTAGGAGATGAAACAAGGTCTCAAACACCCACTCGAACACCCTCCAACCCAGCTATGACCTGTCAGACTCATATTATATTCATTTTTTTTCATAAATAGATGGATAGTTTTTGCCTGATTTTTCACTATGAGTGACAATTTAATTGCCAAGGTGGACCACACCTTTGTTTTATGCTCAGTGTCTTCTACTATTAATCTTTCAAATGCAAGTGATACACAGAAAAAGCGTACATTTTTATCATTCATTACTGTGTCTCTGTGCGCAGGTTAACTTTGTGGCATGTCAGCTGTTTGCCCTGCTGATGGCTGTTTGGTTTCGGATCTACCTCCATCCCAGTAAGACCAGTCCCTTCATCAGACATGTGGTGGCCACTCTGTTGGGCTTCTACTTGGCTCTCTTCTGCTTTGGCTGGTGAGTCACCCCTCTGTTTATCCCGCAGCTCTGTTCTTGTCATCAGTGTGCTTTCAGACTCTCTCCAACCTTCCTTCCTACAGTATCACGTTAGTGACTTCCTGCAAACAGAGGGCATGTCCCAGTTTCAAGCTATGGCAATGTGCTTTGTTTTTTATTTGATTTTACTTATGGTTCAATTATCAGTATATAGTATGTTATGTAATGTTATATAATACAAGAAATGTTATGTAATGAAGTGTCCATTTCTACTTAAGTTATTTTTCTACATTTCCCAGAATGTTTCTTCCTAAATCGGGACGTACGTGAACAGTTCACCCTCTGCTGGTTTTGCTAAACTAGCATTCATTTTTACACATAGATCTCAAAACAAGTAGTTTTGATAGAAAGTCAGCTTTTAAAAATGGTGACACAGACACCCACATTTGCTTCTTGTTTGGGTTTCGTCAGTCACAGATATTAAGCCAAAACAGCTCGACTCCCAAACCATGTTGGATTTCATCCCTGTGCAGCAGTACCCATTTTCCAGTGTCATGGTTTCCGTTGGCAGTTTATGCTCGCCTTTGTTGTCCTTGTAAATAAGAATGCGTGCCAAATTTTAAGTCACAACTTGTGGTGCGCCTTGGCGCTGTTTTGGCTTTTCATGCACCCCCCTACGCACACACACACACACACACACACACACACACACACACACACACACACACACAGTTTTTTTTTAACCTGGTGTGTCCAGGGCATTTTGGATCTGTGCAAGCAGGTCAGAATCTACTTGAGTGTAGAGATATAAAAATTTTCACTCGGTGCCAAATGGCAATAAAGGAGATTGGTTTTAAAAAGAAACCTCTGTGACTTTCTTTCCTTTGTCGTTTTCTGGTCTGTTTGAATTTCTTAATCACCTGCAGTGTTTATTCTGTTTAAATTGAACTCTGGTTCATTTTCCTGTTGGTGCATTTCATTTATGCAGGTGTGAACACAGTAATCACACCCTGGTGCTGACCAAAACAATCGCACCAAGACCCTTCGGAGGAAGTGGTCTCAGTGCGGTTCAAAATGAACTTCACAGCGGTTCATTTATGGCGTGAATGTGATTTGACCTTGATCCTAACGAGCTACCAGGTGTACGTTACAAGGTTGAACTAAAACAACTTCCCAAAGCCACATATGCTTTTTCCTCTAAGATGCAGCAAGGTACTACAGATGTGCAAAGGTTGGTATGAGCTACCAACTAACCACAAAATGACCGGAAACTCTCCGTCTTCTCCAGTAGTCTAGAACGTTCTCACGTGGTTTGTAGTGATGACTTTTGGTTCACTTGGAGTGCACTTATATTTTTCTTTGTGTGAAAAGAAACCAAACAAGAGAGAGAGATTGAAAGTTAACAAATTCATCAGCTGATTCACACTAGAGTAAACAAACTATAGGTGTGAAAAACAAAATGTCACTGCTGTTTTTGCTCTGTTGCTTTAAGAAAATACTACAAACTTCTCTTTGGTCTGCCTATGGCCTGATTATTGTAGTTTATTTGTGCTGATGTTACTATACCAACAAATGAAACCAGCAGATTCAGCAGGTTAGGTTAGGTTTGATGGTAGGATTGCTTCATTCATTTTTCCGGGCTTTTTTTGGTTTGTTTTTTGTAATCCTGTACTCATTTTTGCCTGCTGTTTGGCTGCCATCGTCTTTGCTCTCCCTTGTCACTTCTGCCACTACCTTCACAGCCCTTCATGCCAAAGCAATCGATTGGGTAGTAACTGCTGTCTCATTAGGAAGCTGTTGTCCTGTATTAGACCATCTACTGTACCTTTGGCACAGTGCCACTGTGTGTGTGCGTGTGTATATATAGCAAACACAGGAAACACTCGTTTCCTCTTAATCAGACTTCAAGCTGCACAGCAAGTGAGAAAGTGATAGCCAGATAAAGTGTTATCTGATCATCACACCGATGGGGTCTTATGTCACTTTACCAACAGACTGTTTATGCTGCATGACTGAGCTGACACCAAGCTGCAGATGGATGATAGTCAATCATATAGTATCAGAAACACCCTACTTATGTACAGTGACATGAAAAAGTATTTGTTTTGTTTTTTTAAAATCTTTTTTGTTTTAGTTTCTTTTGCATATTTGCCACACTTAAATGTTTCATCGTCAAACAAATGTTAATGTTAGACAAGGATAACCAAAGGGATTACAAAGCTGATGGAGTATTGTTGTCACCCTGGTGGGAGGGTGGTTGGCATGGTAACCCAACTTTGTGAACATTCTCAAATCGATGCTATTGGTGCCGCTACTAGAAATCTCAGAGTTTGATTCTCTGTGACCCTGACTTCAAAGTCAAGGTCATATGACTGCAAGGTCAGAGGTCAAGTTTTCTTAAAAACACTTGTGAATCCAAGAACTCAAGAAGAAAGTCACCCAGAAACTTCAAACTTAGACCACAGGTACATCTACTTGGAGGGTGAGGGGTAGCACTAGTGGCCTTTAGTATTTTAAAATGATTATTTCATTTATTAAGGGAAAAACGTTATCCAAAAATAGAACCAAAATTGAAAATCATCTACATCTGTCAGTCTGGAAAGGGTTACAAAGCCATTTGTACAGATATGGGACTCCAGCAAACCACAGTGAGAGCCATTGTACACAAGTGGAGAAACCATGGAACAGATGTCATGTTATATCTGGAGTAAAACTAACATAAAAAGAACATCATTCCAACAGTCAAACACAGTGGTTGTAGTGTGATGGTCTGCAGCTGCTTTGATGCTTTAGGATCTGAATGACTTGCTATAATTAACAGACTCATGAATTCTGCTCTGTACCAGAAAATCCTGAAGGAGAATGTCCGGACATCAGTTCATGCCCTGATGTTCAAGCACATTTGGGCTATCCAGCAGAAACACATCAGTCAGTTTATCTCTTAGTCTAGTATTAAAATTAGTTTGATCTGAAATGTGTAAGTGTGACAGATGTGCAAAAAAAGCAAAATCAGCTAATAAAAGTAATTATTCCTTATTTATATTCCTGAAGTGTATTTCTAATTTGCACAGGGCGATTGTTACCTGGGGACCTCTAGTAATTTGTAGAGGGCACCATAATTTTACATGTGTCTGTAATTTGTGAAGGAGAAATTCCCTGCCATTTGTTTTTGCCAAATATAATATGTTGGATAATATTACTCCTGTGTGACTTATTCTTTCCTCTTTAAAAATTACAGGTTTGGCAACTACAAATAAAAGTTTTGATAGCAATTTACCATAGCTGGTCTGTCTTTAAACAGGCTCAACAGTTAATATCTGGCAGCCTAATCAGTTTAATGCAAGGTTTGAAGCTGGCAACCACAGATGTTTAAATTCAGGCAAAACACAGGCTGTGGTTATCCATGTGGATGCACTGCAATTTCTAAATCACAAGGTCCCGTGGCAATAACAGTCCCAAGTGGACAGGGCTTAAATTTATTTTTGTAAATGAACAGCATTTGACTATGTCTTCAACCACAGGCTACTTGGAAAAGTCAGCTCAAGCAAGGCTGCGGAACGTATCATCAGATACTGGCAACAGGGGAAGTGTATTAATAAAGGAAGTGAAACACCAACTTAGTCCGACAACACAAGAGATGTGAGCAAACTTCATTCTGTCTGGCCAAAACCAGCCGTCTATTTTAGCACAAAGGGGCCAAATAATCACTATTTGATATTTACCTCTGTGAGCGCCCGCCAAAGAGTTTTATTGTCTGCAGTAATTAGTAGGTAATAAAAAGACTATACACTCATAGAAATGTCATTAAGAAGATACATTTTATGGAGGTAATATATGGCATTTATTGTACTTGGCTTAGTATTCCTAGTTAAGTGTTTTATGTTGCAAAGACTGAATTAGACGCTAATCACAGGATAAAAAGGTTGAACTTGACAAGTGGAATTGGCGATAAACATGTAATGTAGAGGAAGGAAAGGGCATGAATGCATCAATAGTTTTTTGGGGGTTTTTTTTTTTTTTTTTGTGTATGCTTTTATTCAGGGGGCATATATGATGGCTTTCGTGTTGTCTTTCATAGCACACAGACATTCTGCTGCTGCTCTGTGTTAGAGAGCCCTCGACTGCTGGTCTTAAAGGAGCTTCCTTCCAAATGCTCCAGGCTGACTGGTTTCTTTTAGGTTGTATTTCCTCCTTGCCAGAAACATACGCTTTTTCCTCAATGCTGCCGGACAAACATTTGGAACTGACTGTTTAGTACGTTTCAGGCAAACGGGTTAGAGTCTCTTTGTAAAAGAATTTTATTGCCTTTTCCCCTCTCGGACTCTTAACCCTTGTATTTTCAGTCAATTCCATTTACCCACCCCTATGATCTCTTGTTCCTCGCCAGCCCTGATAGACGTGTTGTCTTTGTTGAGTCACAGCTAACACACTGTGACATCTCTCCTCTCCTGGAGGGCTTGACGTCTGTAGGATCACACACTGCGCCCTTCAAAGATCCATCCGGTAGCTGCTGCCGCTGCTGAACTGTGTGCGCCTCGCACAAAGGGAGAGAGGTGGTGGATATATGGCAGAGTTGGTTTAATATCTTGTTAGTACGTGCTGTTACTAACATGTTAATTAAGAACATAGTGTGATGTTATGGTCACATTCCCTGCCCTGTGACTAAAGATGACACATTACTAGTTACAAAGGTCTGTCCTCACATGGTTGCTGGTGTGACTGTGCTTTGTAATGCTGTAATTTCCTCTTCCTTACAACTATACAGGTAGATAAATAAACACTGGTGTTTATTATTTGTGGTATCTGTCTCTCTACAGGTATTCCCTTCATTTCCTGGTCCAGAGTGGCCTGTCCTACAGTGTGATGGTGTTTGCTGGGCTGGAGAACATGCACAAGTAAGAAGAAAACTCACAAACCTATAAAAAATTTTTGGTTTAATAAACCCTGAAACCAAAACTTGAAGTTTGCTGCACTCGAATCTTGTCATTAATTAGATATTGGACTTTTTTAAGGCTTCATGTGCTTTATTTGTTTAGGGCACATAGGCCTGGGTCCCACTGATACTGATTCTGCTCCCGGGCTTCCATCTGTGTCCATGTCTCATGAAGACAAACACACAAACGCACACACTCAGGCGCACAGGCATATTCACATTGGCTTAGATGTTATTTTTGCTAGAATTCAAGGTTATGAGTGCAGGTGTGAACATTAGATGTTTCCCGCTGGGAAGATCGCTCTAAATAGATACTAAGGAAATATTCATCACAACAGCTGCTCTCAGAAAGAAAAGGCTCCAAACCCAGTGACAGAATGGAAATGACAACTTTGGTTAACTAGATGAGTAACACGTTTTGACATGCATCACCTTTTGCAAGAGGTTCAACTCTTATTGTCCTTTGTAGCCCGGTGTTCTGTCTTTGCAGGTCTGTACATAAGCGCAGTCCACTCCTTCTTACGGTAACGCTTATGAAACCTTCACCTGCATTATATTTTTACATAACAAATTAGTTATTATCAGTCTAATAAGCTGAGATCAAGCTGGGGGTTTGTGCCAAGTGGCTGGACACGTCAGTCTGAACTTTAGACTGCAACCTTTGTTCTTTGAACTATTTCTAACATAGCAGCTTATGTAGACTTTAAAATATCTCAACACATAAAAGTGTGCCACTGGTAAAACTTTTACCTTAGCGCCCTCTTTTCTTTTTTTTAAGTTGTCTGCAGTAATCAATCTAACGAAATAATCTTTTGTCCCCTTTAATGGAGGCTTGCAGTGAATTATTATAAAGCTAAATACACTATTTTTTTTCCACTGTCAAACTTTTTTCTTTTTTGCTGCCATGAAAACACTGAGGGCAAATCAACATATTCTCCAGTGTATAAAAAAAGTACCAATCCACAGTAGGGGACATATATGACATCCTGGATTTCCCCTGCCATCTGTGACAGATGGGGAAAACTAATGAACCCATACACAACATACAGTGAGGAAGGTCAAGCATACAGGGAGCACAGCATGACAGCTTTTTGGGTCTAAGTGTGGATTGAACCCAAGTCTGGCTGTAGTCTGGCTAGGGGTGCTTTGTTTAGTAGTTGGCATCATATTTCGTACTATTCATCACGTGAGCTCCAGATCTCTTTCACTCCCAGCTACCCGCTGTCTTTGACGGCTCACCTGTTGGATGTGGCAAGCAGACGGGGAATGTTCTAGATGTGTTCCAACTCGCCTTGAGCGTGAACACAGCACTGCCTGCTGGATGACGGCAAAGAGGGAGAACTGTGACATTGTTAGATATGGTGTAACTAATGAAAGAGGCTATCAGAGTAATGAAAGGGCCCACTTACAGGGATACTGGCAGTAAAAAAGAATTGTAACAAGTCAGACTTCTACAGGAATTAGAGAAAAACTGCTGTCTTGATGCAAATATGTTGGTACCCGATCTTTATAGTTTTCAGCTTTTGAGCTTTAAAATGAGGTAATTGTATCTAATTGGCTCTTTTACAGCATGTAGCTACTTAAAGCTGTTTAATCAATTGGGTTGTTTGTCTTTATTTTATGTGTTTTTCTTTTTTTCATTTGTTTTATTGGCCTCAAGAGCCGCTTTCACACATGAGCTGTGGGCCGGAGCTATACGTGAGAATGCAATTTTCCACTTCAGTTTGATTTGATATCAAATGGTCTTTGCCCTGCCAGCTCCCTAGTTTGATGTCACCTTGAACCCATGTGAGACTAGAGCATAGTCTAGAGAATTCACAGCCAGCCAAGAGCACTTAATGTATCCTTCCACCTGCACACTCTTCACCCACGCAGCACCTTCACCTAAACCAAACAAATGACACATAAGTTCGGGACAAAGTCTGGAACTTATGTGTCATTTGTTTGGGGAAAACATAAAGGTAAAGAGATACTGGCAGGATGCATATTCTCCCTGTGCTTGTAGGTTTCTACTGGATACTCTCGCTTCCTCTCACAGTCCAAAGACATGCACAGTAATTGGTAACTCTAAATTGGGCATGGGTGAATGCAAGCTAGGTAAAGCACTTAAGTGAATAAATATGTGTGGAAAAGGCGAATGTAGTGTAGCATGCATTGAGTGGTCATTAATACCAAAAAAGGTCCAAATCAGAGTCTGTTGCATCCGTCTGTTCATGAAACCACTTTGCTACCCTTTAAATGTCTGTAGCTCCAGTGCTAGCCAACAGAGTTAAGGAAATTTGATCTCTTTTTAAATTGACTGTAAATCTAAGGGTGACATTTGTATGAATTACTTCCTCAAATTTGCTTGGCCTGCTTTTAGTTTTCATTTCTGTATGTACACCGTGTACTGTATCCATACCTGCTCCTCCTGTGTGGCTTGACCTGTCTACCGCTGTCCCACAGCGGGAGGCCAGCCTGCTTTAGTCTCCAGGCTCCATCTGATGCCTTGAGTGGAAATGAAACACCCCCTTCTGAGCTGTAAATTACACAAATACAAATCAGGTGATGATAAGACAGGATCCCCGTTGGGCTCAGTACAAATATAGCCGGTCCTGCATATATAGTTCACATCCTCACTGATAAAATGTGGCTGCACACTTCTACTGCAGAGTGCTGATCCTGGCAAAATTAGGGTTTTTGATAAAGATTCAATTTTTTTTTTTTTTTTTTTTTTTTTTTTTTTGATTAGTCAAAAGAAAAATTCCCTTTTGTGTTGCACTAAATCACTAAATGTGCACTTTCTGGCATACAGTCTAGTCTTTTTGTTAAAAGCGAGTGTAATTTCTGCCAGTGCAACAGAACAATGTACCTCACTCCAACGCATCAGTAATATGTTTTAAGTGGGCTTTCTCCAGGTGCTCCTGCCGCCTCTCACGGATAATTGGTGATTTTTATCTCGGCTTTCAGTGTCAGTGTAAGCGTTAGTAGTCATTCTCTTTGTGTTTGCTGTGTGATGGACTGGCGACCTCTTCACGATTTACCCCTCCTCTTTTCCCCAGCTAGCACAGACTGCAGTATTGTCGCAGATGCAGATTTCAGTGTTTTTAATTCAATGCTGGATGACTGCTCAGGCAACAGTGGTGTCACCCAAGTTGGTGCACTTTTGGTGAAGAGTTTTGTCATTACATAATTTCATTGCATTTGTTTCTTGCCACCGGTATTTACCAGCCAGTGGGACAGATAGCCCTCCAATATTTACTGACCAAATGCAAAGTCTTCCTACTAATCTACCGCTTAGTGGGTGTTAATGTTGGACCACGTATGAATGAAGCCTTGAGAAATATTATGTGAAAGCGTCTGACGGACAGAATATTGTCAATTTATGCAAGAGAATAATGAAACAAGCTTTGAAAAAGCTACAGGCAGCGGTTAATAACTATAATAAGCTGCTGGTGTTGGAATCTTAGCAACATTGCAAAGAGCCGTTTGGTCTCCTATATGTGCAGAATGCTGAAAGAATATTGTGTAAACTGCTTATACCCTCGGATGAGATGCCAAGTGTGGGCTGTATACAAATCTCTGAGAATAAAAAAGGACTACGCAGTGATTATCACCAGTTTACTGTGCTTCATCTGTCTCCTCTAAGGGTTTTGTGATTAATAGGAGTGTGCAATTGTAGTGTTTGATTGCTTCTAGAGAAATGGCTCTTGAAAGCTATACAAATGTTTCATACTGGAGAAGTACGAGTGCCTTCTTTTATTTTTTCATACGTGCTTGGCAGCAGATATCAGGTGACGTCTTGGATACAGTAGGCTGTGAGAATCAAGAGGTCCCGTTGTGGCTTATCTCCAACACAGCATTGTTGTAGCTGGTATGCTGTATTGCTTCTCAGAGATGCACACTCCTCTTATTGTTGACAGCGGAGGGATGCTATCTGGCTAGCTTTGACTTGAGCTGCCTCTGCAGCAGCTTTGTGTTAGACCCTTTAGCGCTGCTCTGTTTTTGGGCCTTGTCTTGAAAGGTCGTGTTGTCCTCCGTCTTCCCTCCCTGACAGAGACACATTGCTGGGGCCTTCTCTGCCCTTTTGTCCAGTTTACGACTCCCTCCCCCCCGCTGCATAGTTCTGCCCTGTTCCTGAGGCCACTGCGTACTGTGCTGTATTGGGGAAAAAAAAATATCTTTGTTCAGCCACAGAGATCAAAACAAAGAGATGAAAGTTTATTTTTTTCCCCCAGAACTCTAAAATTAACTGTTTATGTTGCACATATCAAGGTGCCGGTCTGAAAAGCTCCTCGTTGCTGTGATGAATAGTTGTACCCAAGTTTCTTAGCAGTTTTCATGTCTGACTCTTGTGACTACTACTTTAATTTTATTTATTTTTTAAATGTCACTTAAATGCAGATAAAATCTAATAATTTTTTTTTCTCTGCTTCTTTTCTGTGTAGATACTGCTTCATTGTAACACTGGGCTACTTGATATTGTGTCAAATCACACGGGTCTACGTTTTTGACTACGGCATGTACTCTGCAGATTTCACAGGGTAAGCTAACACTAGAACTCTTTCATCCTCATTTTTCACATTTCAAAAGAATGCTTTTCTTTGTACAGCCCATCAGTTTATCCATTTTCTGAAACGAGCTATTTTGAATGCTTTCCTTTTAAGACCACGCTCTCTTTAAGCCCAGTTTGATTGGCTAGCCGTTACATATACAGTGTGTTTAAACATCAGGTGTGTGGGGCATCTGTGAACTGTATGCCTGAGCTGACCAAATTATAAGAATAATCCCCTCTCTGTCGTCTCTAAACACTGAGGGAAACTGTGTGTTTTGAGTAGACTGAAGCCTGAACATTTGGCTCACAGGGATTACTTGTGTGCTGACCTCAACATTTGAGACTTTGCCAAATGACAGAAAATGAGGCATAATCAGTGCACTTTTAAGATATTTTGGACCTTAATTTAACATTAAAGACCTCCACTGATTGAGCTTGAATCCTAAATGGACTACAAATGACGCTAAAAGGAGAAGTCGTCGATAAGAATCGGCCGAATATTGGATGTGACTCGAGCTAAATGGATACAAGACTGAGTCCCACTGCTCATCTGTGTCCGCACGAGGACGTCGGCAGGGACTGCAGTTCCAAGTGGCTGGTTCCCATTTCTCCAGACAGTCTGACAGTTTGAGCACACAGCCCGCACTCCCAGCAGGTTGGGGGTGGCTAGTTACTAAGCAACCTAATGCAAAGCCATACTTCCTCTGTGAGATTTCACTCCTTCAGCTACATCTGTTGTCCCTCTGTTTTCGCTCAAAATGTCAAAATCACATGTTTTCCTAAATGTCACTGTACCCCCACCCCAGCCAAATGTGCTTCGGAAAAAGTGAATTTTATTTAAGGCCAGTATTCAGATTTTGGACTATTTTGTTTCCTTATTATGTTTCTTTCAGGCTAATAGGGAAAATGTCTAAGATAGGTGTTTATTTTTTTTAGAGTAGTACTGCATATTTATTGAGTTAATCCATTTTTTTGCATATTACAAAAACATTTCTACACAAAAAATAATTCCCTCAGTGTAATCAATTAGGAAAGGTTTTTTCTTTTTCAAATATCTTGAGCCACATATCTCCACACTATATTTCAAAGATGACTAATATACAGTAAATACATTTTTTTTTTCTTTAAGTCACTTAACACTGACCTATGAGTCATTCAGGCAGAAAAAAGACACGTACTCAGGGCATGAACTAGTGTTGTGCCAACACGTAACATACAACTTGGCAAAGAACACATTTTAAAATCTGTCTTTAGGGACTTTTTGCAGAAATATACAATTTCTTCCAATTTCTTAGCTGAATCTGCAAAAATGCTAGATGCCAAAAGATGAGACAGTTTGATAGGCATAAAATGGTAGTTTTGCATCAATAAGGTGATTGCTAAAGAGCTATTAGCTGAAAACTTGAAATATTTTGGCGTGTGTGTGTGTGTGTGTGTGTGTGTGTGTGTGTGTGTGTGTGTGTGGACAAGTGGAGGGCAAAAAAACCTATCAAGAAAGCTTGCCTAAGACAATTTAGGCATTATTAAAGAATAAAGGTGGTCTTATCAAATATCGACTTTCAGGCTGGTTAGTATTGTTTGTATTTAATATACTGCATTTCCATGAATCTCTGCAACTATTTCTCTTCCTACCAAAATATAAAGAAATGACAGGTGGCTCAAGACTTTTGCACAGTACTATAAATAGGTAAATAAAGCCTCATTTACATATTTATCCTTAAAACTTGCAAGATAAAAAATAATTGGCTTAAGTCTCATAGTAACATCCCATAGTTGCAACTTTTACCCAGTTCGCCTTTAAAGAGCGAATAATCTCTACCCTGTGGCTTATTCTTCCATTTGTAGCTCAACTTCATGCCACCAGCAGCTTTCATGTATAAAATTAATCCAGAATGTGCTGATGCAAGCATCAGGAGAGGAGCTGTGTTTTTCTGAGTTCAGGCTTATACATATCCCGCACTGATAGAGAATATCATTAAGTCGGGATAAGGAGGGCTGACCAGCACAGAACTGGAGAAAAAAACAACAGGAAGTTTAATAAAAGCCTGCCGTTATCCTGGAGGAAACTAGCCATTGTGAAGATACTACCACTCAGTGTTTGCACTGTTATTGGAAGATTCCACATAAAATATCAAACAATAGTTGCTAAATGAATACGGGATAGCAGCCAGGCAGGAAAACTCGGGACGAAAGGTTTAGTGTGTGAGGAAATGTATGTATCCTAAAGTCAGAACACTGAGACTTAAATGTGCTGTGTGTTTGTTTTTTGTCTGTTTGGGTTTTTTTAATGTTTACTCTGTCTTTAGGCCCATGATGGTTATCACACAGAAGATCACCAGCATGGCATTTGAAATCCATGATGGTAAGAACAAGTGTCGTTAAAGCCCGTGTGTCTCCAGTGTAGTGTGCGTGCGTGTGTGTGCATACTTTAAAAAAAGAAGTGGCAGATGTGACAGAAGTGAAAATGTCAGTTCAATTCTCTTTGGAGTGTGAGAACAGATCAGATGGCCACATTTCTGAGCCAGTTGTCAGTTCCTACAATGGGCTACTGAACCAGAAGGAGAGCATAAACACAGTTATATAATGGAGCAATGACCAACTTTGCATTCTTTTTTTTCCCCCCTCCTCAACCGTTAAGACTTTCTTTAATCCCAAATCTAATTAAACTAGACTTTGTGCTGTCCAAAAAGTCAAGACAAGACATGTGACGGAACAGCCCCGTGCTACATTGTGACATACCGCAGAGCCTGTGATTATTTATTTGTTTTTTTTTAAGGTAGCACAACTTTAGTGGACGTGCAAAAGTCCAATTTGTCTTCCTGTGGCTGACCTGGATTTGACTCTCCCTCCGCTCCTGGAACAAATAGAGACTTTGCTAATATAATTGAAACACCACATGTGCTAATGAGGAGTAAATAAAGATCCAGAAATGAAATCATGTTTAAAATAGGAACACATGACCGGGTATCAGAGAGGTACTCACAGCTGTTTAGCTCCCACTTGGAGGCTTAAGTCACCTCAGTGTACTGACTGAACACAGTCATCAGTCTAATAACAATTTGGATGATGTTTACTTGAATAGTGTGACATAAGGATTTTAACTGCTTCTCTTTGCAACTATGCCAAATGCATTGGTGTCACTGGATGATTTTCACAGGAGTACATGTTTTCTGGAGATTTCACTGTATTTTGTAGGAAGCCAAATCATTAAGAACGAGATGTGGCATATGAGTGGCATGGACAAAATTAACAGGTTGGGCAACCAGAGTTCTGAATCATCATCAGTTTTACAGCCTTCTTACTGACAACACATTTCCCACGGCCTGCAATACAACAATGAAGTGAGATGGTTAAGCCAAGGAGCTGTACCAGCATGTTTTTATTTTAAGTTTTTGACAGTAATGTGTCTCTGTAAAAAAAACAAAAGCGACATATTGTTGAAATTGCACTCTTTTTTTTTTTTTTTTTTTTAAAGACATTTTGTACTGTTCATCTGTTTTGTAACAGGGCAGCTCGTTAAATGCGAACATTTTCACAAAATTCTTTACATGTCTTTTACTGTTGGTAGCTATGCAATAGTGCTGTTAAGTCCAGCCCACTGAGATAAAATGGCCCATGAGCTAAATGATTTGGTCATGAACGAAGTGCCACATCCTGATTACCTGCCCAATATTTATTCTCTCCCTTTGTTAGAATACATGTGTAGATGGCACAGTTTACAGTCTCAGAGGTCAATATTTAATTTGAGTTTTTATTGAGTCAGAGGGTTTAATTGTAGCCAGAGGAGCAGGAAAGTTTAACTAAATATTACCTTGCACAACAGGCATATAATCTCATAGTATAATGAATTGCATAGCCACTGGTCTTCATTACAAAGAGCAGACTGCAAAGTGGAACAGTCAGTGTTAGACGATGAGTTTGCACGAGGTTATGCACACAGCACCCTGTTTGCTCTGTTGCATCATCTTTTCTTTACACCCTTTGCTCTTGCTCTCCGTCGCTCACTGTCCTCTGCTAACTCAGCTGTGATTGATATTGTATTGAATTTTTAAACAACATAATAGCTTAATGAATGTGAAATGGGAACAAGGGGTGATGGGTATCTTAAAAAACAAGCACTGAAGCACTGAATAGAGAGAGATGAGAATGTAAGAATGAGTATTAAAAAAAAGAGAGTGTGTTGGGTTTAGGATCAGGTAACAAAGGATCAGGTGTGTGTGAGCCATAAATTTCCATGTAACGGTCGTTAATATTGTAAAGAAATCGCTCCTGTAGCAAGTGATATTGTTGTGTCCCGCTCAGCTATATGCTGCCAGCCAGGCGAGTAAATTTTACCAGCCTGCAATTGATCGAGCGTAAGTTGATTTCCATTGTTAGACAGGTGGTCTCCTTACCAACATGATGGTGGTCTGAACCCATTCTATACCCATTCTATGAGAGTACAGTGAACTCATCATCATTTCCAAGAAACTGGTTTGCGATGACTTGAGCTTTGTGGCATCATGGCATGTTAGTACCCATCAAAAGATGGGTACTGTGGTCACAGGGTCAGCAACAATACTCAGGTAGCTTGTGGCACTTGAACAAATCAAGACCAGGAAATGTATTTTCCAGTCTTCTATTATGCAATTTTGGTGAGCCCTTGTGAATTGTCACCTCAAGTTCCTGTTCCTGTCCTGTAGATTAGATATTTGCCTTAAGAACCAGTCCAACAGGTGTTCCTAATAAAGTGGCTGATGAGCATATATGAAGAGGGAATTGTGTCATTAAGGAAGGAGAGGGCTGCGGACAAATAGAAAAAAACAAATAGAAAGGGGATTTTAAGCGCCTGCAACTTTCTGGATAAAGGCGTGAAGCGATGTCCAAAAGTTTGCAGTTTAGGGCAGCCTCATAGGATGTGAGGTTATGCACCCTGGTCAGGCCCTGTGTAGCACCTACACTAACTTTTACAATTAACACTACAGAATGTACAAAATGTTCTGTTGATAGTTTTAAATTGTATTAAACTGCTGTGGCAGGAGCGTAATCCATTTCAGTTCCTATCCTGCTGACAGAATAAAGAGCTAAAATAGCATAGTGTATTAGAAAAATGCTTGTGGCCCTTAACATAGCTTAAAATAGTGTGTGTGTGTGTGTGTGTGTGTGTGTGTGTGTGTGTGTGTGTGTGTGTGTGTGTGTGTGTGTGTGTGTGTGTGTGTGTGTGTGTGTGTGTGTGTGTGTGTGTGTGTGTGTGTGTGTGTGTGTGTGTGTGTGTGTGTGTGTGTGTGTGTGTGTGTGTGTGTGTGTGTGTGTGTGTATTGTGAAGCTGTTATGCGTGTCACCTGTTAGCATTGAAGTGTCTCTCTACATTTGTAGGTTTGACCAAGCGAGACGGGCAGCTGACTCCCAGTCAGAAATACCTTGCTATCAGGTATGTGACTCAGGTATGTTTTTGATGCTTCAAATGATGAGTTCACTGAATCAAGTGGAATTAAAAAGCTGCTGTGATTTTAAATTGGCATTCAGTCTGAGAGCAATGATGCTCTCTTCTTTAATAAAGGCGTTATTGCTTTCTGCATAGGCAATCGCCACACTGCCCTCCCCTTTCAGTCTCTCTGGCGCTGTCAAGCAGTTGTTAGGCACTCTGTATCTAGGAAACAACACATTGACTACTCTCTGGTAACTTGTACTGTGGGAATGCCTATCCCTCCATCTATCCTGCTGTATAACTGTGATTCCCTCCCCTTTGTCATTCCTATTGGAGATCATTATGCAGCAAAAACAAAAGTAGTTGCCACACATAAACAGGTAGTTTATGTGTGGCAAAAGGTTAGGAAAGACTAGTCAATAAAAAGAACAGAATAGAAAAAAATGCACAGCAAAGAATAAAACACATTTTCCATGTGAATCTTACACATAAACCAGCCTAGATGGTTATAAAACAGAGCAAACATAGTGATCACTAGAAGACCTACTCATTGTAGCTTTAAGGCCCTAGACATCACAATCCTTCGCTGGGCTACTCTGAGTCAGCCGCTTACTCCGAAATGGCTGCTGGGAAGGACATCCTGCATGTTCAAGCAGTCAGACTGTGCTTCACCTAGCAGATGAAATTTAAATAGGAAAAACTAGGAGACAAAAAAGTCTCCAGGGTCAGTCGAGATTCTCCATCTTTGCTTGGACTGTTCAGTCGAATAAATCCTACTTCTTCTCAGTCGATATGGACAATACTGCTCTAAAGCATTATAACATGGGTTTAGTCACTCATATATGTTTGGTCTAGACTCTGTAATGAATGGATGAATATTTTCTAATGTTCAATCCGTGTCTCCTCAAGTCGTATGCCCAGCTTGTTGGAATACCTGAGCTACAACTGTAACTTCATGGGGATCCTGGCAGGGCCGACCTGCTCCTACAACGACTACAAGGCCTTCATTGAAGGAGCGTGCTACCAGCCGCGGCACCAGGAGAACGCCAATGGCAAGGAGAATGGAAAGTACAAGCAGACTGAACCCTCGCCCAAGGTACAAAGCACATTAGTGGACACAGTTAAGTCCCATTTAGATTGGTTAGGCAGATGAGCCAAACGGTCAATACAAAATTGCAGTTTTTACTTGACAAAAGGTACTATCTCGAATCTTGAATGCACAATAATAATAACTGTGATGTAAAATTGCACATTTGGATTAACGGCCCAGAGCGGAGCAGTCCTAAGAATAATATATTGTAATACACGTACAGGGTTTTGATTTACATGACAGAAACTGGGACATTACTGGGAATTTGTGACGCAAATATCGAAACCTCAAGGTTATTTATATATTCTTGATGCATTAATAATTTAAAGACAGTCCAAGATTAGCGTTTGTGTTTAAGTGTTTGATAAAAGAAAGGAACAAAGTGAAAACAGATGTTGCTAAATATAAAACCTGAAAGGATTCTCAAGGACTCGACTAACCTTCAAATCAACTTAACCGGATTCCTGTAGAATAACATCACCTCTCGTCATGTTGCCAGCGTTCGTTTTTGAATATAATAGAGTGCACCGAGTTTAATTGGATTGCTTCATTTTATTGTCTCCCACCTCTGTCCAGAATGATGTCATCTCCAAGCTGTGCACCTGTGCTATCTCGTTGGCCATCTATCTGTCCCTCTATAAGCTACTCCCAGTGGAGCGCTCGATAGACGACGACTTTGTAAACTCCACACCCTTCCATCTCCAGGTTGTCTACCTTTACTTGGCAATGCTGGCGCTGAGGCCAAAGTACTACTTTGTCTGGACACTCGGTGAGTTTGACTTGGCTTTCTTATCAGTGATAACACATTTCCTCCCATAAATGTGTTATTCAGAGATTTGGATCTGTCATTTGAATGTTTACAAATAAAATCTGTATATTCTGATTTTATGCAGATTTTAAACATTTGCATAAACACTGTATATACAGAGGTTCCCTTATGCTGGAAAGGAAACAGTCTTTAAATAACATGTGTAACGTGCACAAAATGTTAGGAAGAGCTGGGACAGGAGAGGGAGGAAATACCTTATGCCTACATTCAAATTTTCATATTTGGTCTAATGTGAGTTAGGCAGGTATTAAAAGTGAGGGAATTTGGTGATAAGATGGACAGTCTGATGAAAAGTTTGTCTATAAGTGTTACTAAGATCACATTGCTCAATCCCACTGCCTCTTTAAGTTTTATAATTGAACTTAAAGGGGCTGGTTCAGAGAATATGACTGTTGTCAATGTGAAATGCAACCTAAGAAGAAGCTTTCCTATTTCTTGAGGTAGCAGTGCCATCTAGTGGTGAAGATCTAGAGGTGTTGCACTTAATTTTAGACAAGCGCATCCAGTGCTCCATTTGTTTCCGTCACTGCTTTACAAACTGCAGGGAGGGAAGCTCTTGTCATTCTTTACTATAGTCACTCTACTCTGAAGCCCATGTACCTCTGTCCCGCAGCTGATGCTATCAACAATGCTGCCGGATTCGGCTTCAACGGATACAACAAAGATGGCTCCCCACGGTGGGATCTGATATCAAATCTCAGAATTCTGGACATTGAGGTCTGGATCTTTGTTCTCATTTATTATTTTATTTCCAGATAAAGCCCCTTTTTAAGTAAAGCCTGAAAGAATATTTTTTTATGTATTTGTTTTCAGTTCGCCACCAGTTTCAAGTTGTTCCTAGACAACTGGAACATTCAAACAGCTCTTTGGCTTAAGAGGTAAGAGCATTTCGGTTATAATGCTGTAGCTTTCTTAGTCTGAGAACAAGTTGTGCATGTATAGTGTCCTTGACACATAAGCAAAAATGTTTGCTTGATACCTGCATAAAATATGTGGAGAAATTTTACAGAACCTATAATCTGAAGCACTTATATTTGATGCAGTGAACTTAAATTAGACAGTTTTGCCCATTTACGAGATTTTGATTCATTTGTTTCTACTTTTTTGGACTGAGCGCTACATGTACGCATTATGTTTTCTTCTCAGGGTGTGCTACGAGCGCTGTCCCATTAACCCCACTGCTGCCACCTTCCTGTTGTCAGCCATGTGGCACGGGGTGTACCCTGGCTACTATCTGACCTTCCTCACCGGCATCGGCATGACTATGGCTGCACGTGCAGTGAGTACACACAGTGCACACTGTTCAATTGATGAAAAGCTTCTGAATTTGTATATTACTTACTTTCAAAAAACTTTCATTAAAATCCTGCTACAAAAATTGATTTGTTTTCCACCGCCATACTAGACTTTAAGACCTCTATAGATTTACCACAGCTACTTAACAGACCAACGAACACACAACAAAATCACTTAATGGATTTCAAGTGGATAATAATGAAGTAGTGTGCCACTTAAACCTCATTTTGAGCGTGAGGCCATTACCACTAATCTCGGCAAAGCCAGACATCTTCATTCCAGTTATGTCAAAAGAGGAGACAGGAGGAGATTTATGCAGAGACAGTGGCGTGATAGTAAACTAGGAATGCATTAAGTCTCTGGATAAAAGAGATAAAATGCAGAAACGGTCAATTTTGTGTGTGGGGCAGTGAGTTGTGAGTTTCTGCAGCGACTTCTTTATCTGAAGGAAGACAAGCAGAGCATTGACCTAGTTATGCCAACTTCTGGCCTTTGCCACACAAAGCTGTTTCAGAGATAGATTCCTCCTAAGATCTACGAGGGACAGAAAGAGACGGCGCAAAAGAAAGATGGGCAGATAATGAGTGGAAGCCGACAGTAATCCCTGCTGTCATGTGGAGATTTCTGGAACTAGGTCAGTTAGCTCAACTTTAGTCTATTGTACGGAAGAGTGGGTAGAGTATAATTCAAACTTTACAGCTTCATTTTTACCTAAAATGTATAAATTGTCAAGTTGAACTTGTCAGAGCAGTAAGAAAAATACTCTCTCTTTCAGGTACGGCACAACATCAGGCCGTACTTCCTGGTGTCTGACTCATACAAGGGCATCTATGATGTGATCACGTGGGCATGGACTCAGGTGGCCATTAGTTATACAGTGGCGCCATTTGTGCTACTTGCAGTAGGACCCTCACTCAAGTTCTACAGGTACGTCTGTCATGTATCACTATGAGCTTCTTATACACTGTGGAGTAGGAGACACAATGTCAGCCTTTCTTATTTTAAAAAATACATACAAATTTACATGTTTTTATTAGCCTGGCAGACAGTAATGGTTAACGAGACAGCTTTATGATTGAAGGATGAGGAGGAAATAAAACAAGTGACCTTAACATTGACCAGTCGCTGCAAAGAAATTACGATCCAAACATCAACAACAGCTGCTAGACAGGCAGCAAAGAACAGACACACTGTAGCTATTTGTTCATAAACCAAACTATTGGCTAAATCCAGATTTGAATTTTTTTGGCCCTGTGTTGGAATTGGATAAAAAGCTTCAGAGTACAAACCCAACTCCAGAAAAGCTGGGACACTGTGTAAAACTGAAACAGATGCACTGAGCTGAAAATGTCATAAACCCATAATTTATTCACAATAGAGTACAGAAAACATATCAAATGTTTAAACTGAGAAAATGTACCATTTTTAAGAAAAATATTAGTTCGTTTTCAATTTGATGGCAGCAACATTTCTCAAAAAAAATTGGTAGAGCCATTTCTTGTAGCAGTCTATGAATATCCTGGAACTGAGGAGAGCCGGGCTGGACTTTGGGAGAAGATTGGTGTCATATTTTTCAGTCCTGGGTCTTCATTTTTGTATTTTATGTCTGTGATGCGCCATATGTTTTGTGTTGATGAAAGGTCTGACTGCAGGCAGGCTAAACTGGCTTTTTTTTGGTTTGTTTTACTACAAAGTCATATTGTTGTAACATGTGCAGGATGCTGTTTACCGTTGCATGGTTAACAACATTCTCTCTCATCGATGTCTTCGCAGGTCTTGGTACTTTGGGTTACATCTTCTATGTCTGCTGGTGGTCCTGGCCCTACCTGTCAAGTCAAAACGCCGGCAGGCCAAAGAGCAGCAGGACGACCTCCAGAAGGACAACCAGACAGATCACAACAGCACAGACAACAACTGCAACCAGAAAGAAAAGACCACATGAGGGTCGGGACGGTGACGCGCCGCCCCTTCAGCAGCAGAAACACTGAGACGAACTATAAACTACTGAGACCTGGAGTGTGTTGAGTCTGTTTACCTGACAAAGAACCAAATATCTCCTATCAGACAGAAAACACAAGTCTACATCCTGGCAAAAACTTCCAGTAGCAAGGCTGACAGCAATCACACTTCTGACATGGATACGAGACCAAGGTGAAGAAATGGCCAAGGTGTAAACTAATCAGCGGTAGTGGTTACTTTGCAATACATTAGTGAAAACGAACACCTCCAAGCTGCCTTAAACCCTCTATGTACTTTGAAGGTGAAATAACAGTTTGAATGGCACGCTGCAGGAACCTAAATGCAGTTACACCAGTGTGGTTTCATGTAAGGTAAACAGATTTAAAGAGCAGTATGTGGAGGGTTTTTGTCATTGTCTGGGTACAAGCCTCTGTTAGGTGGCAACAGAAAACCGTGTACATGTAAAAGAAACATAACCTTTATCATCAGCTGCCAATTTCAAACAGGCCTTAGGATCCTCAAAATATTGTTTGATTTCTATGTCTTGTTTTTTTAAATCTCTCTTCCAGAAGAATTCACATCGTGTGTGTTTTGTATTTAGATGTTTGTGACGACACTAATTGAAATCCATTCTGAATGCTCTTTTGTTTTTTGTGGGATGACTCGACTATGCCTGAAAGAGAGAATCTCAAAGTGGAATTCAGATCTCATTCCTCTCCAGTCTAAAAGATTTAATAACTGGATATCTTTTATATTTTTCATATCTGCTGCTTTTTTTTGTTGGGCAAACAAGACTCATCTGATAAATGTGTGTTTCAAAGGGAGTTTGTTTACCCTCTGGTAACTTAGAATACTTTTTAAGGCTTGTTGACTTGGGGTTCAGAATTCATTTTTTTTTAAATTTCTGCTGATATTTGTCTCATGACAGGTTTCCTCTGTGTTCAGTTGTTAAAACAAGTATCCAAAATGATTTTAATTAACAGAATTCCTACAGAATTTACATCCTTCTTGAGTTATTTGTGCAGTAATTGTCTTAAGTCCTACAAACGCAACAGAAATCTAATCAGATCACCGCACTGACTTAGAAATAAAGTGTCAAATGGTCCATGCACAGTGCATAAAAGCACATAAAGAAACCAGTTACAGTTATATATGTATGTGACTTTATAGTATTGTACAAATTTCAAACACATAAGCCAGCTGTTGTGGTAAATGGTCTTATTTCATATTGTGTGCACTTAATGTTAGCCTAGGGGATGTTTCAGCATTTGCTGTATGGTGTTCCTGTTTCCTCATGTTGTTTTGGTCCGTGGCTCGCCTTATTAGCCTTTTAGAGTCCCCCAGTTGGACCTAATAACAGCAACTGCTGTGATATTTTTCTGAAATCATTAGATCGGATTAATGAATGATGGAGTTCATGACAACGTGGTGCAGAGAGGACCTTTTACAAGGCACCTTGCTGCTCTTTGAATAATAGTGACACATAAATGTACCTAGATATAATCTTGGGATTTCAAAGCCAACAGCATCAATTTGAAATTATGCTTCCTTTTTTTTTTTTTTTTTTTTCCAAAAATCATTCTCAATAATTTAAGTTAAACTGATGCATTTGTTTCCTGTAAAGTAGTAACAAAGCAGCAGAGATGAGTTGGGGAGTTTTCTTTCTTTTTTTTGTTTTTAAGACTAAAATAACACTCGCATTTTCCTGCCATAACTTTGTGTGTGTGTACCAGTATTCATGTGACCCGTTGATGTTGATGTGAACTCGACTTAACTATATTTGTAGCCTGGGCCCTGTGTAGGCGAGAGCGGCCCACCCAAGGGGAAAGGGATGTCATTGTTCAAAAACATAGCGATTATTGCACTGCATGGCCACCCAAACCAGCAGATCAATGCAAACTGCTCCATATGTCCAAAGTGCCAAATCATAAATGGCGCATTTTATTTTTTTTCTTTTGTGTATATGTGGGCCTGCGTGTGTGCGTGTGCGTGCCTGTGGAACATATTGGTTATTTTTGTGTCAGAAGGAAATTTATTGAAAGATTTGTATAACAGTACATTACAATTCTGATTTATGTGGGGGAATAAAGAGAACTTATTTTTAAACACTAACACTGCCATTATGTCATAAATGATTTGTTTTTGTCCGGTTACAAAAAAAAAAGAAGTAATTTGTTTTTAAATGAATACAAACACTAGTACAATAGGGCTTTAGCGGCATATATCACATGTGCATATAACAACATTAAGCTTCTTGCATGTTAAAGAGGAACACGAGTAGGACCATTTAAAATATATTTATCAATTGGGTTTTTATCTTTTATTGATTTTTGTCTCTTTTTTTTAAAATAATACTTGACTTGTGTGGATATATCCTTCATCTGCCCAAAGTAAAAAAAAAAATGGGACAAACAAAAGGAATGCTTGCTCTGCTTTGTAGTGTAACAAAATTGCCATCATCATTAGATTATCTATCTACTGCTCCATGCACATCATAATGGGAATTGAGTACAAATTGGGGGGAGTGTATCCAGATGCTTTACTCAGGTTCAGCATTTATATTATAACTTTAATAGGCGACCAAAGAAAAAGCTAAATATTTTGTTTTATATCAACAGAATTACTTAAAAGCAATCCACAGCATGTAAGCTTATTTTAACTACTTTTTGAATTCAGAAAAATATTTTGTTGTGTTTTTAAACTCAGAACCTATAAAGTTACTGTTAAAACTGTAAAATTAATGTCGTACGGTAAAAACAAATCTCACCTCCCCACAGTAAACGTGTGAGATGAGATGCTTTTTTTCCCCCTGTTAGTTTTCTTGCCACATGTTACCCTGCTGTACTCTTGGGTGCGAGGAGGTGGAGTCTTACTGTAGCAGGTCGAGGCTCCTCTGTCAAACAGAAGCAAAGATATTATGGCTTATAAAACGAAGACTTTTTAACTGGATTATCTGGACCGGAATTAAAATACAGAGCAACCCAGCGTAGGTAAGACTACTTGAAAAATTGTTGGTGTAATTTTCTCCAGCTTTTTAGAGAAGATAAAAAAAAAATGTACGGACCTGTTGGAAAGCTAGCCCTAGCCTGTTAGCCTGTTTCCAGGTTTGGCTAGCCTGTGTTTTCAAGTTGCTTCCTAGTGATAGTGAACGGGAAGTCGCTGCTGTGTTTGCAATATCGCTGTCAAAAGACCTTTGTCAAGACAGCGGAAAAACCGAGCCACACTATTTCTAAACTTTTCTTCTCCTCGTCACATTTAAAGCCATGTGATTATATGCGCGTCATACAGATGTTCTTTTTTTTAAAGAGTCATGGGGGTCAGAGCAGTGAACGCACCATAGACTTGGTTTAAATGCCACGATGTTGACACGGTGTTCAAACCTATCAGTTTGTTGTGTCCATGAACTTTGTGCACGTTGCAAAGCCCACAGCCAAGCAGTTTAAGGCTGTGTGTGTGTGTGTGTGTGTGGATCAAAAACATGAGCCAGTTTTTGCTTATGCACATAACATAAGCAGACCCTGGTGTGCATTAGGGAACTGAATCCTCAGCAGTTTCATACCCACATGACTGGTCATAAAAAAGCTGACGGGTTAAATTTAGAGACCCTATCCAGTGTTGCTTAGTTCCCTTCTAACATTTGAATGCGTTCAGATAACCAAACAGCTGACTTGGAGTTTTATTTGATGGTTTGTGATGTTAGCTAGTGCTCTTGTGTTTTTACATAAACACTACAAATGTCATGTTTATGTCAGTTTTCCAGCTGGAAACAAAGAGAATTGGGCTGCAAGTAACAAGTGTTTTCATTACTGAATAGAATTGATTATTTTCTTGGTCGATTTGACTTTTGGACATTAAAATGCCAGAAAACCGAATTTCTGAAGCCAGTTTCTTGTTTTGTCAGGGCAACAACACAATTTATTTAATAAATTGTCACATTTAAGAATGGGTTAGAAAATAACTTGCAGTGATCGACTGATTTATTAGGTAATCCTTTGTTTTTCTTTATTTTTGTATCCAGAATCCTGTGTATAGATCATTTTTATAGCACTAATTCACTTTCACAAGAACTGTGTTCATTTTCATTAATAACAGTAAAAGAAAAAGCTTTATTGTTTAGTCTTCTACTATATTGTTGGGTGATTCAAAGGGTTAGTTTAATATTTAATTTTAATTGATCAGCACCTGAGTCATTTTAAACACTGTGATTACAGTGATACTAAAGTGACAGCTCCCATGCTACTTTATTGCATTATCCGTAAAATTAAGTCATACAAATGAGTCCAAACATCCTAACTGGCTTTATCGTCCTTTTATCTTTATCAGTCGGTGCCAAGCCATTGCATGTAATGAATGAATATCTGGTCGTGTGCCTCTATTGTGTTGGGTGAGGATGGGCGTAGGCCAGCCCCCTCATCTAATATTCAGCTGTTTGTAAAAAGGGGGGATGCTGAGCCTGAGCCCGGCAGTGCTTGTTGAAACTGTGTGCAGCTGAGCAGAGAACCACTGCCAGTTTTACCCTTCACGAAGGTAAGAGTTTCTTTTGTAGTAATGTTTTCTGGTGATTGTAGGTCTTATTTTCCCTTCTTTCTCCAGCAGCTTATTTTTGCTGTGTTTTTTCTTTCTTTCTTTTTTACTGGTTTATTGTCTCTGAGCTTTAGTGTGCATGTGTTTTGTGAAAAAGATGCGACTGAGCTCCACTCTGATCACTGCTGAACAGGGAGAGAGCGCTCAATGTTTACTGATTGGTTCTTGGGTGTATTTGTCCACCCATTATGCTGAGAGGCAAGAAGCTGGGGAGGGTGTGTCAACAGGCTCCAATTGCTTTGACTGTAAACAAAGGATTTTTTTCTCACCTCTCCCTGGCACTGTCCAATATGGGCAAATGGTTACCAGGCGATCCCTGACTGAAAATATAAACAATTCAGAAAAAAAGGTTAAATATTTGCATTGATTGGTTACTCTGCATTTGAATAAACTGCCAGGCCTTTGTACTGACAGCCCAAGAGGCATGTGACATTTGAGTGTTTATTGACCTGAGCTTGAGCTGCTTGTCTGAAGGATTATGGTGAAATATTGAGCCGTATATAAAGCCCATTGCCAGGGCAACTTACAAGCAATGAATGGAGCTGATTAATTCTTTGTTACTGTGGCAGGAAGTAGGTCTGACCATTAGGAAAGAGCCCAACTTGATGAATGATTAATGAGTGCTTTTATCGATTGGCTGAATCCCTAATTCCTGTAAAAACCCCTTTCAAAAGAAAACATATTTGAAGGGCTTTCTCTTGGCTAGATGTATTATACAATACATTTCTGGGAGGTTTGTGCAATTTTATCTTAAACTGGGAATATCTTTTCTAAATATAGAGTAAGTCACTACCCAGTAGTTAAAGTGTCAAAGAAAAAAACAAACCTTGGCCATCCAGTTAAGGTAAAAAGGCTTAAAATGACTCAGTAAATATAGAAACATGCTTGTCTCTGGGTTTAGGATAATTCTTGAGAATGGTTCACTCCAATTATAGATAATCTCGCTCCAGTGGGTCATGTGCATTGATTTGTCATATAGTCACTGCGTCTTACTGCTTTTTTGCTATGGGTGCAAAGTACTTCTTGTACTTTTAGGGAGAACTCTGCTTTTTTCTTGTGTACAAAAGTTCCACAATGTCCAATTTCAGGAAGTGGAGGAGGGTAGAAAAGGCTGGCTCTGATATAATTGGAGCACACAGTCGAGTGCACCAATTGTCCTAGCCCTTATTACATCAGAGAGTCAAAGTTTAAAGGCTATTGTTTGTCTTCATTGGTATTTGATGGCTTGGTTAACTATCTTGAGCAGAGCTTTGTGATTGCTCAGCCTTCATTATACTGAGTGGACAAATTTCAGTCAGTGTTTTCAGCCTCAGCAGACAGACTGAACGAAACTGAAGAGAACTAACAGCCCCTGCTCATCCCTGTGTAATAAGCATGTTTAATAGATTGTAAGTATGGTTATAATGAGACTTTAACATGATATTAAAAGATTTGTAATGACCTCTGAAATGCACGCTCACAAAAATTTGTCCTGATAATTTGTGATTGATAATATAGTTGCATTAGAGTGCATATTGCAACATGTCGAACACACATACACAGAAAAAAAAACTGTTTTTCACTTTTTATATGTGTGTTTCTTAAATATTATACTCCATTTGTTTAATGTGTACACCATCTAGTCTCTGCTGTATTGTTACTGTTTGTATGGGAGAGCTTATGCATGCAAGTTGGGGTTTGGACAGTGGTGATTTATTCCACTGCATCACTTCAAAGGCACACCACACCTCTTCCCGGTCACGATTTTAACTTCTTGTTTGTCTCTTAGAAGTGCTGTATATTTAGCTGCACAGGCCACAAAGCTATTGTTGTGCTCTTTAGCTCATTGTGAATGCTCATCTGCTTTTGCTCTCATTCTGCAGGGGTGTATAGCTGGTTAGCGGTCAACCATGGATACCAGCACGTCCCTGAAGATGACCTCTCTGGCTGTCCAGAGTCTGTTCAGCTATGTGGACGAGGAGAACCTGGCTGCTGTCAAAGCACATTTGGACATGTTCACAGATGTGGACAGCAGGAGTGATGTAAGCCACATCACAGCAGCCTTAATGTTGGCTCTTGAAGTTCAGGGAAGAATAGGCAGTAATTAAAGGCTCTTTAAGATAACTTTAGTTGGTGTTATGTAGGAAAACTAAAATCCTTCTGTGTGGAGTTTGCGTCCTCTTCCTGTTCAAAAACATACTTGTTAGGTTAATTGGTGATTCTTGGCTTTAGGTGAGAATATGAATGGTTGTCTGTGCTAGCCTTATGATGGACTGGTGACCTCTCCAGGCTGTTTCCTATCTCTCACCCAAAATCAGCTTGGATTGGCTCCAGCTAGTAGCTAAGAAAATGAATGGATGGATGAAGATATAGTACTCATAAAACATTATTACGTTATTATTGCGTTCTTAATTATTTTAGATAACATTTTAGATATCTCTTGTCGCTGCAATTAAAAGGTCAGCTACTGTTTTACAACAGTAAAGAAATTGTTTATTATGTGCACTTAGTACTCATAGGACGTTATTGCAGTATACCCTGAAAGACAGGGGGAAAGAGCTTAGAAGGGAATATAAACATCCAAGGCCATTAAAAGGTAATGTAGTATCTCCACACTATCTGTACTGTATATTGTACGATTATAGCAGCTGTAAGTAGCCTGATTCCTGTATTTACAACATATACATTCACTTATTATTTTATAAATGAAAGGATAATGCCAGTGAGATGATATTTTGTCAAGAAATCCTACAAAAAGACCAGAACTCCAAAAGTGAACCAATCCTACTACTAATAATTATTTTCATGTAGCCAAAATCTGATTGTTGCACATTGCTGTTTGTTTCCATGTTTGTCTATATAGGTGTTGTAGTTTATACACAGTGCTTGTATGGACACTCTCCTGCTGTTGCTGTAATTACCACAAAGTGCAAAATTTCCTGCAAATGAGTTACAGAGTTACATATAGGAGCATTTGCTAGAAAAAAATAGAGCGCATAGCAGGTTATTAAAAGATTAAAGAAATAAAATTGTGCGGCGACAGACAGTCTGGTACCCGAGTAGAGCACATTTTGTAATTTTAGGCTTTATATGAATTTGTTGACAAAGAAAAATTGAGACAATTCCAGACCTGTCCCTTAATGTGGAAAATATTAAGCAACGTGTAGACTTGTATGGGACAGTAATCAGTTATGTTACTGTACATGATTAGCGTGAAGTCATAAAATCGTTGGACCTATCTGTCATTTTGTTCCAGTGACGTCTTGTTTAATTTGTATTGGATAATCGACTGCCTGTACTCCTCGTCTCCTTGTTTCAGAATGGACAGACTCCCCTCATGGTGGCAGCAGAGCAGGGCAGTCTGGAAATAGTGCAGGAGCTCATTAAGAGAGGAGCCAACGTTAACTTGGACGATATTGTAAGTTTTCAAATGCACACGCACTTGTCATCTCTTAATAAAGAGCACAGCCCCAAACATGAGTAAACGCGATGTACGCAGAATGGAGGGACAGGTGAAAAACAGTGCGGTCATTTAAACCACATCATCCACTTGACAAAGAAGACATAACTAGTGGCCTTGATGTTCCATCTTGCTGAACTCACCACATTCGGGCTTAGCCCTCAGCTGTTATGATCCGTCATGAGCCATAATGACAGCTTATTACATACTTTTACCTTCGCTCATTTGAGTAAATGACAGGATCCACTCGCTAGCCAACACCCTGCGTCTTCAGATCCCAGCACACACTCACGCATGCATGCAGCCTCCTACTTCGACGCACGCATGCATTGCCCTCACACCACTTATTAACATCTCACGTAATGTAACCTATTATTACACATGGCGCACTCAAAGTCAAAGAAAAGAGAGGAAGTTTTCCATTTCGTAGTCCTTCCCGTGTCTCACACTCGCGCTCCGTGACACCTTTGTCTCTCGATGCGACACCGCGTTCCCATGAGCACCTGGTACGACCAGCTGGTAGGTGCGGTTTTCTTTTTTTTCTCTGACCATCCTCAAGCGTCCCATTTATTGCTCTGACAGATGCTCTGTCAACTGGATTTAGAGAATGGGAGTTCTCAAAGTAACAGGTAGTGTCTGTGTACAGGACTGCTGGACGGCGCTGATCTCGGCAGCTAAGGAGGGACACATCGAGGTGGTGAGGGACTTGCTGGAGAACAATGCTAACCTTGAGCACAGAGACATGGTGAGAATGTAGAGAGTGTGAAATTTTTCCTCATTTAAAATATGTAAAGTTTGTGTTTACTGTACTACAAATACAAAGGAGCAAAAATGAAATTAGGCTAGAAAACTGGGCTCCAAACATCTAGCTAGCCTTGTGGGTGAAACGTGATCCAACACCTGTTACGTATTGGCCGATAGCCTTTTGTTTTGCTTTAGCTCCTCACTAACTCCCCTTACTTTCACTTAGTGTTACCAAATAAAGTCTTAAATGTATCCTAAAAATGTATTTGGGGTATATTGTTGAGCTGGAACAAGCTCCAAGCACAACCAAAATGACAAGATAGCTAAACAACAGAAAAGAATAACACACCAAATCAGTCTTATGAATTTACTGAAATGGTATATATTCCTTTTATATTTATTAATGCTTTCTGTTTGATGTGCCAGTTCCAGTGCTGGTTGAACAGGGTAATGCATTAGCTTGGAAATCGACCTAAAATTAAATTACTTTCTGTCTGATGGCTCCTCTCTAGTAGTAATCCCATTTACTGGGCTCTGGTTGTCTTGGCATGGGGCAGTGATGTGATTTAGTTACTTTGTCAGAGGCAGAGACTCGACAGTAACCAAACTATAGAAGCTTTTTTCTGTATTAATAAGATTAAAAGCAATGCTTAGGAAATATGATCTACATGTTGTTCCTAACTGGGCTGAAATCCTGGGAGAAATGTGAAAAAACACAGTAAGGATAGTGAAAAATAACAGTCTTTATGTATCACCGTGTATCAAAGGATACATTTGCTTTCGTATTATGTACCAGACATGTACATTATAAATCCTTGGCCTCTGCAACTCCATGGCAATGAGTCAGGAGGTGGGCTGACTCATTGGCGTTCATGGTGTGTCTAAGCTGCGCAGGGGAGATCACAGTCAGTCATCACAGTGGGATTATAATAAACGACACTGTGTGATACTTCACTTACTGGGTCACGTCATCTTTAAATAGCACATTTTCCAACCACAAAATCTGTCTAGATCTGTACTAGCCTGTAAGGTCAGTACTGTTGTTTGTCTTGCTCTTTATTATAATAAAATAAACTGAATATTACATGCGTTGTGTGTGTTGCTGTTTTCTGATCATGTACACTTAATCTAGTTCAGCTAGTGAGGAGTTTATCTGTGTTTTCTACTTAGGGAGGCTGGACTGCTCTCATGTGGGCAGCCTATAAAGGTCGTACAGATGTGGCCCAGCTGCTTTTGGAAAAAGGATCTAATCCTAACATCACTGGACAGGTATAAAAACTCAACACAGCATTTTTATTTGTATGTTATCTGTGTCTTCTGAAATCTTTGGACATCTGTGATCTGATAATCTGAATAAAGACATTATTTGGTTTGTTTGTTATGATTTTAAACTCTGTGTAAATCCAGGGAAATAGAGAGAAATGTCTCATTTTAAATAAGTGGTAAAAGTCAGTAAATTTAAGAATTAAAAATAAAGGGGTAAGCACCGCAGTGCTTTGCCTCTCCCCATCATCTGCTTTTACAGCTTGAAGCATTTGTATGACCGCGGGCTTAACACTGATCATTAGTTACTGTCAGCATGACTACACGGCTGTCCTCTGCCCCAACAGTACAGCGTCTACCCCATTATCTGGGCGGCAGGTCGAGGCCACGCAGAGATTGTCCGTCTCCTGCTGGAGCACGGAGCCAAGGTCAATTGCTCAGACAAGGTAACTACATACTGACAGATGCTCATTATTTACTTGCTTTAAATCCCACATAAGATGTGCTTTGTGGTTAGGGCTCAGCCTAAAAGAACATTCTTATTCCCCAAGTGCCTTTCCTGTGTCCTGGGCCTCTTATTTATTGCCCTTCCTTCATGATTAATCAATCTCTAGGTTGATGATTGAATCATCTCTTGCACTCTGTCATTTTTTATTTGTAGTATGGCACCACTCCTTTGATCTGGGCAGCCCGGAAGGGCCACTATGACTGTGTGATGCACCTCTTGGCCAATGGAGCTGATGTAGACCAGGAAGGAGCAGTAAGTAGACTGTCAGTAGCATTCAGCAGTGATGCTAATGGTTTCATATAAAAGTGGACACACTGTGTCAAAGGGAGTGTTTTCCTTTCTGTGTAAATTATTTTGATTACGAGTCAAACTGTACATTAGGCAGCACCTCAGCCTTAGTTCACATAACTATAAACAAGACAATACTGTCACTTATTTCAAGGAGTACTCCTCACAGATGTAATTACTCAAGAACTTAATTTGGCATTAGTTGTGATGATGCCACTAAAGGTTTCAGCAGAGTCACTTTTATTAATCATAAAAAAATAGTGTTCTTAATTATTTTGTGTCTGGAATGTTTGAGTAGCAACATTATTTATTTTATTTCCACACGAAGAAAACGCAATCTGAACCCCCCCCCGATGATTTCTGTAATGTAGTGCATCTGTGCTGCTTCAAGTCATGTTGCATCTGTGCTAACACAAAGTGAATGATGCGCTTTTTTTACGTGCTGCATCAGTAATCGGATGGAACTCTCATAGCTAATGTTTCAGAGCAGTTTAAAAGGCAGTGATTAAGAGACTCTGTGGTGTTTGCAAAACCCAAGTTATTAGGCTCTTTAAGCTAGATTGTTAATTGACAGAAGGGTGTATTGTCTCTTAAAAGCTCCTGAAATAACCAGGCAGGCGGGAAAGGATGATCTTTACCGATAACTGCACATTTTTTGTTTGATAATAGGAATGTATAGCAAAAAGGGGTTCGAATGATGTCTAAATATGCCTCTTTTCTTGGTTTCACAGAACTCAATGACGGCTCTGATTGTAGCCGTGAAAGGCGGCTACACAGAGGTGGTCAAAGAGCTGCTGAAGAGAAACCCAAACGTTAACAAGACAGACAAAGACCACAACACAGCCCTCGCCATCGCTGCCAAGGAGGGACACACAGAAATTGTGCAGGACCTGCTTGACGCCGGCACCTACGTCAATGTTCCAGACAGGGTGAGATGTTTGACAGCAGCAGCAGCAGCGGCTGATATGAAATACAATGGAAATAAAATACAACTCACTTTTCTCTGTTTGGTTTTCTCTGGTTTCTCTCTTGCAGAGTGGGGAAACAATGCTGATAGGAGCAGTTAGAGGAGGTCATGTGGAGATAGTGCGAGCTCTGTTGAACAAATATGCTGATATTGACGCCAGGGGCCAGGTAGAAGCTCCTCTCCTTCTGTCTTACTGATGTTTGAAAGAAGGCAGGAGGCCCTCTCATGTGCTCGGTGTAAAATGTCGCCCTACTGATCAGTACTGTTTACTTATCCCTATTGTTTCTCAGTAAAGTGAACTTTTCCCCATGGGTTAGAATTACAGATATTTCTTGTTGTTGTTGTATAGACCTACCTTAACCCAATGTGCATAAAAATATGCACAGTACAGCATAATATGCTGCATTCCCAGCTATGCATATTAAACCATATATATTTTATTTTGGATTTTTTTAATGCAATTTGTTGTTAGTACAAAACAAGCCTTTATTTTTCATCAGGATGGGAAGACTGCCCTCTACTGGGCAGTGGAGAAAGGTAATGCTACCATGGTGAGAGACATTCTGCAGTGCAACCCTGACACCGAGAGCGCCACAAAGGTATCTTTCTTGACCTTTGATCTTCTTTAATTTGATTTCTTGATTATGTTGCAATTTAAGTCCTCCAGATTTTTCATACACTAAATCAAATTTTAAAACGTGGTATTGGTATTTATATATAATGATATTTATTTATTTATTTTTAAATGTGTGATGTTGATTCATTGTTCTTTTTTATTTTGGCCATTTTTCAGAGTCAGCAACAGCAAATATGTTTCCAAACAAATAAATAAATAAAAACAATGAATTTAGTTAAGTTGAAAGAGGAAAAATGATTATCTGAAAGGCTGTAACCTTCACTTTTACAGAGCGTTTTCTAAATAGCAACACTTTTATAACTGGATTTCACTAAACAAATGGTAAGGATAACAATAAATAAAAATAAACCTGAGATTTATACAATACTGTGCAAATGTCACTGTCATATCTTTATATTTTGCTTCCAGAGGAATTCTTGTCATTTTTAAAAAAGTAACCTTGGGCAGTTGTTTTCCAGGCTTTCTGAAGGTCTTTCAAACTATTTCTTTCTACATTGGCTGCTTTTTCACTCATTTTCAGTCCAGTCATTGTACCACAGCATTTTCAGAGACATTGTTTTTGTTTAAGCCACTTAACACTGACCTATGAGTCATTCAAGAAATCGGTCAAAAAAAGACACCTAAGTCAAGGATGAACCGGTGTTGTGTCTACACATAACACATTGTCTACACAGTGTTATGTCTACACATGAGGCAGTTTAGCAAAGACCCAATTTTAAATTGTATCTTCAGGCATTTTCTTACAATAAGCCTATTGCAAAAAACAAATAACTTATTCCATTTTTTTTTGTTTTATCTGTATAAAATCTCAACTATAACACAATTTACGCAAACATTAAATTGTATTTTTTGGACCAAAAAGGTGATTCCAGAGAGCTGAAAAACTTAGCATATCTCAGCATGGTGTGCAAAATAAAAATAAGTAAATAAATAAAACAAAGAAACTGAACAAATGGAGCATAAGGTGAACAGTAAAGTAATCTCCTTAACAAATGGGAACAAATGCAGCAAGGAACAGAGAAATGCATTTGGCCTCCCCAGAGCCTGAACCTCAACATTGTTAAAGCAGTGTGGGATCATCTTAACAGAGAACAAAATAACAAGGCAGCCAACATCCAAAGAAGAGCTTTAAGAAGCCTGGAGAGCTACAGCTGAATACTACCTAAAGAAATTACAAGAACGCTTGCCTAAGAGAGTTCAGGCTGTTTTGAAGAATAATGGTGGTCACACCAAATATTTTATGCTTGTTAGAATTACGCAAATTCTGTCTATACTTTATATACTCTGTATCCATATGTGTTTGGACATGAATCGAGAAATCACTACACCTATTTCAGACTTTCCAAGCAAATATTAAGAAATGAGGGGTGTCTCAAGACTAGATAGTACTTTATTTCACAACTTTACCCCTCAATCTTTTTCATATGTCGCCTGACCCTTGCTCTGAGTTCATGCTGCATCTCTCTGATAACAAATAACCTCAGGCATAGATTATTTTGTGCTTTGTACATTATTAGTCCCATATTGAGATTAGCCAAGCTGTGAAATTTAACAGTATGTAATGTAATAAATAGTCTGCTGAATACAAAGGTGATGTGGTTCTGAAGTTCTGAAGGGAAATCATTGTAAAGTTAATTGAGTGATTGTGTTTGTTTGGGTTTTAGGAGGGAGAGACCCCGCTTATCAAAGCAACGAAAATGAGGAACATAGAGATCGTGGAACTGCTGCTGGATAAAGGAGCCAAGGTGTCTGCAGTGGACAAGGTAGTGTTTAAAGCACGCTTGGTCTTGCTTCTGTTTTTAGATTGTGTTCTCAGCTTGGAGTGAACAGTAATTAACTGAGCTCTGTGTTTTCTCCTCTCAGAAAGGAGACACGCCTCTCCACATCGCCATTCGAGGGCGTAGCCGAAAGTTGGCCGAGCTGCTGCTGAGAAACCCGAAAGATGGCCGCCTGTTGTACCGTCCCAACAAAGCTGGAGAGACACCGTACAACATCGATTGCACCCACCAGAAAAGCATCCTGA
Source organism: Oreochromis aureus (assembly GCF_013358895.1). Lineage (NCBI taxonomy): Eukaryota > Metazoa > Chordata > Actinopteri > Cichliformes > Cichlidae > Oreochromis > Oreochromis aureus. Next base: position 18,304,045 of record NC_052960.1, on the reverse strand, counting down.
CGCAGATATTTGGAGCGAGTACGACAAATTTCATGCTGCAAAATAAAAAAGGAGAATTTAAGTTCAGAATTTGAGAAAAGAAGCTGTTTATTTTTGCTGAATATTTTTTTAACTTTCTCTCAGAGCACCTGTCCCCCACTGAGTCTGATGGAGACATGTTGGGTTATGACCTATATAGCAGCGCTTTAGCAGACATCCTCAGTGAGCCCACGATGCAGCCGCCAATCTGCGTTGGCCTGTATGCTCAGTGGGGCAGTGGCAAGTCTTTCCTTCTTAAGAAACTGGAGGGTATGTAATCTCACAGCACTGGGAAAACATCCTGAATGAAAATAAAGTGGTACTAGGATGTGGAAAGTACTTTTTATTGTTATTTTAAATTTCTTTTTTGTTTTCGCCTCTCCGTTCTTCTCTTGTTCAACAGATGAGATGAAGACATTTGCAGGCCAGCAGATAGAGCCATTGTTCCAGTTCTCATGGCTGGTAGTCTTCCTCACCCTGCTGCTCTGCGGCTCAGTAGCCGTCGTTCTGGGCTTTACTGTTAATCCCAAACTGGCGATCGCGGTCTCGCTCAGCCTCCTCGCCCTGCTCTACATCTTTTTCGGTGAGGAGACAGCCCGGCTTGAATACTGGGTACTGAATGATTGTGGGAAAATTCTGCTTTGATTTGAATCGCTCTGCAGTGAGATGAGAATAAAAGGTCAGCCTCTATTTGGACATATTTTGGACTTAATGGTTTGTGTTGGGGCTCTTATAGAAAACAGATGCTCAGGGCTGGAGCACAGCTCGAGCTTTGTTTCTGTGCCGTCCTGCTGTCCAAAGAGAATGTCGAGCAGAATTCTTTAACTGGAAAATATTTTGACCCCTGTTTCAGTGTGGCATGTTTTTATGCTGTGCAAAAACATTTAATCTAAACTGTAAATCAAAGCCTTTTAACAGCCTTTTAATAATGAGTCAGTGACAGTGTTGTAATGAACCCCTTTTTAAAAAATTACCAGCTTAGCTACTATTAAATTTTATTTCCTTTTAATGGACATTACATGTAAACATTGCTACGCTAGGACTTCTAGCCAAACTAATTTGCAGATCTTGTCCCTGGTTAGGCTTTTGGGGTCTGCTATTATTCTAATACAGAGACAATTACTAGTAGAAACATAGTCAAGCAACCACTGCAGACAGTATAGAAATATTGACTAAAGCAAAACAAATAGGAACAATGAGTGAAAAATAACAATTAAGAACAAAATAAAGAGAAAAAATGGATGCTTTAAAGATCCAGCTCAGTGCTCACAGATCAGCCATTGTTTGAATCATAATTTACTAAAGCGTGAAGAAACGTCTTTCGGCTGTTCTCATATTCACAAGGGGGCACCACAGCGTGTATTTGATTTAGTAGATTTTTATCCTGGATGCTGCTTGCGACCCATCCCTCCCAGAGATTTAAGTCTCCTCCTGGTCTTGAACCAGGGCTTTTTTGCGTGTTTGGTGAATGCTTTAATGTGTCTTAAATTCGTAAAATCTTAACAAGAAGCACAACCAATCCTACTCCATCATCATCCTGGTTACGCCATACTTGACAGCATTTGAATAATTTGTGCCTGTTACATTTTCTTTACTTTTATTTTTGTCACTGAGGCTTGGTCCTGGTAAAAATCTTACTGAATTTCAGGAGCCAAACCTTTTGAGTTTTAAGAAGATAAAATAATCACAGATAGCGGAGTAAGGTGGATAATGTTATTTTTTTCTTTGTTGACTGTGATATGTCTTCTGCATTTAGTGTTGGTGTACTTCGGAAGCCGACGTGAGAGGGAAAGCTGGAACTGGGCGTGGGTCATCAGCACCCGGCTTGCTCGTCATGTTGGTTACCTGGAGCTGCTGCTCAAACTGATGTTTGTCAACCCTCGTGAACTCCCTGAGCAGACCACCCGCGCCCTTCCTGTCAGGTGACAATGAGGCACAGACACAGAACTACATCCACTCGATTTATTGTAGTCAACAAATAAAATACACCTTCACAGTTTTCTTGTTGTAAGTTGTAAAACTTAATGCATTCGTTAGCACAACTCTGTATATGTCTGCTGTACTGATGATATTAAACTAAACACTGATCTGCATTCTCTCCCTCTTTATGCAGGTTCTTGTTTACTGATTATAATCGCCTGTCCAGTGTTGGAGGAGAGACGTCAATGGCTGAAATGATTGCAACGCTGTCAGATGCCTGCGAGAGGGAGTTTGGTTTCTTAGCCACCAGGCTGTTTAGGGTTTTCAAGAGTGATGAGATCCAAGGTGATGTTACTGGCTTTTTTTTAATGATTCATGTCAGGACTCGTAAAGAAAAATTTTACTGAGACAATAAAGAATATTACATTTACAAATAACACACTATATAACTAAATGCTGTTTTTTCTAACGTGCTGCAGTTCAGCAAAGGATAAATAATATAAATGTATGTATTTTCATTAATCATTAATCAGAACCTATGTAACATTATAATGATGGGAATTCTGTGGGAGTCTTATAAGCATTGTGGACTTTTCTTGGTGAACCACTGCACAAATTGTGCTGGTGAGTCAGTGTGGGCAAAAAATATGACGGAGATACAAATGAAAGAAAGCGCTCGAGAGACCAAGAGATACCTGTGTCGCAGTAGACAGACCTTTTAAGAAAGCTGCGCAAATCATCTCCCGACATCTGTCTCCCTCTTAGCTAGCTACATTTGGTTTGGTCATGCAGGAGTGGTTTTTACCTGCTTCAACAGCAAACAACAAATGATAAACAAAACAAACTTGCAAGTTAATGCTGAAAGTAAATGAACAGAAAAAAGGAGCAGGCTGCAGAGTAGATTCGGGACCCGAGCTCCCAGTGAGCCCAGTATAAACACCGGTAGCGGCTGATGTAGCAGGATTTTTTTTAATTCATTGTTTTATTAAAAAGTCTTTATATCCTTCTTGATGTATTTTTAGTATGTGAAGGTTTGTTGTGCCCTCCGTGCATCTGTGTAATATTACTGTCTCCTTTCTGTGAACCCTTTAGGTCAAAAATGGAAGAAAACATGTTGTCTTCCCTCATTTGTACTCTTTGGATTGACGCTAGGGTGCTTGATCACTGGTGTGGCACTGTTGTCTATTTTTAAGGTAGGTGTTTTTAGTTCTCTGAAAAAAAGACTTTGTAGGTGTATTTTGTTTATTTTATGCTGGTCTGAAATAGCCTTACAAGAAGAGAGCCTACCCAGCATGTGTCAGAGTTTTAGTCCTACTTTTTATCTGGTTCCCCAGGTGGACCCTCGGAATCTGACAATAAATGCAGTGCTGATTGCGATGGCTAGCGTGGTTGGCCTGGCCCTGCTGCTCAACTGTAAGACCTGGTGGCAGGTGGCTGACTCTGTCCTCAACTCTCAGAGGAAACGCCTGCACAGCGCTGCCAACAACTTGCATAGACTCAAGAGTGAAGGGTTTATGAAGGTAATTTAGTAATTGTACATAATCAAGAGAAAATGGAAATCCTCTGACATCCTGTTGCCATGACAGTGGGGCATTCAGTTTGCTTATGAAATTATGAAGTTGTGCTTTCTAATTCAATTGATTTCCTTTAGTTCATAGAAAATGAATTGGCTTTGATTTGTTTTGGGGTTTTTTATGTCTCACAGGTTCTGAAACATGAAGTGGAGCTGATGTCAAAAATGGCCAAAACTATCGATGGCTTTACCCAGAACCAGACACGCATGGCGGTTATCATTGATGGGCTAGATGCTTGCGAGCAGGACAAAGTGCTGCAGATGCTGGACACGGTGCGTGTTTTCATGTGCGTCAGTACAGGCAGATTAACGATTAGAGCAGCTTCCTCTTGACTGAAAACAAGATAATGAAATAATTAGATTTTTTGACATCTGCCGCTCAAGAAAATTTATAACTATGAGCCAGACTGTTTTAGAGCATCTGCCATGTGGTTTAAACACAAAGTGGGTCTTTCACCTGTGCACACAGAGACCACACATCTCTGTTGCTCCGCAGCCACCTTGGTGTTCCCAGCTGCCTCAGCTTGCCTCCAAATTTAGATTCTTTTTCCCAGCTGCTCTAATATAATTTCCTTTAGCCAAATGTTATTATTTGGTGAAGTAATCCCAGGGAAGATGGCAGCCTCCTGTGTGCTAATGCAATCTTCTCATCTCTGCAAGCACGTCCCAGTCACTCCAAAACCATCTTCTTTTGAGAGAGACTCAAACAACACATTTGTCAATTAACTAAATGTAATTTTTTTCTCTCAGTCTGTGTACTTTTGCTAACAGATGATGTGCATTAAAGATGCAGACATCATGTGAAAGCATTTTCACTTGATTCTACTGACAGCTGCTTTTGGACAGGAGGTTCATCGTCCTGCAGGCGAGCCTTAGGGTTGTTGGCTACGGGTTAACAAACCAGCACTGCATCTAGCACAAATTGATGTCCTGTGACACTTGGACAATGTCTCTTAGTTATTCGAGTGGAATTCCCCAGCCCCATGTGCTGTGGACAGTCAGCTCTCACAGGAGTCATTATGTTTAAATACTACAGCTGGCTGACTACCTCGAGGTGTCGCGTCATGGAGTGATTAGATTGTAAACATATATTTAATGCAACTGAAAGATACTGAAAAACTTTCTTATGGTGTTGCTTTTTCATTCCAGGTAAGGGTCCTCTTTTCGAAAGGCCCTTTTATCTCCATCTTTGCCAGTGACCCCCATATTATCATCAAAGCTATCAACCAAAACCTCAACAGTGTGCTAAGAGACTCAAACATCAATGGACACGACTACATGAGAAACATTGTCCACTTGCCCGTATTCCTCAACAGCAGAGGATTTAACACAGCTAAAAAGATGAGCATGGCAGCACCCACCAACGGGGAGCCACTGTCTGGTGAAGGTAACCGACAAAGGCTACACGTCCTCCTTTTAAAGTGCTTTTATTTTTTTCTTTACTATTTTCTTTTAGTGTGTTATATAGCTTTTTGTGAATGAAAAAGTCTGCAAAGTTACGCCCAAAGTTGACTACAAAGGGAGTTAACCTCTCCCACAACAGAGTGCTGCTCCTGAACAGTTTAAAGCACCTCATTTGTAGGTCAAGTGTTACTTCCCCCACATCTATGTCACAATAAAACAAAAATTTCCACTCAGCAGCTAGTTTGACACACCATTTTTACTTACTTGTTGAAGCAACTCGTGCTAACTCTGAAATGTCTCACCAAGTGCAAACCCGCTAAAGCTAAAAGCAAAAACATTGTGCACTCCCCCCATGTGAGGAACCGAATAACCAATTGATTACTTTTGGCAGTGTCCCCATAATAATGTTAGCACAGCGTGCGGCTAATTTCATAAGCCAGAGCCATAGTATATTGGAATTGTCACACTGAGGCATCAAAATTTGTAAGCTTTTGTAGATGTGAATGCTTTTTTGTTAGCAATTCCCTAATAGTACATTTGTAAAATGATTTGCTTGATCCTGTTATTTTAAAGAAAGCAATCTAGATTCGCAAATGTCTTTAACAGGTTATTCCTATGCTCATGATCATCTCTGCACCAAGGTTATGCTTTATGTAAGGTGGCAACTTCTGCAAAACTTTTTTGTTCTGGATCATATTCTTGGATACACCCCAGGATTTTGTTAGCCATTAGCTCTAAGAAGGCAGCTCCTCCTCATAGAACTACGCTAATTAGCCAACGCTCCAGGCAAGCTGACCCATCTAGAGTAGATTGGAATTTTTGTAAGTGGGGTCTTAAAGAGGCAGCAGCTAAAATGATACGTTTCAGTGAGTAATAAAAAGTGGTCCTGTAGAGTAAAAGGAAAACGATGATCCAGCCTTCTAGTTAACCCACAAATTAAAGTTATAAACTTGTAACTGGGCATAATATGGTCACTTTAATATATACAAGTAGGTTTACAAAGAGTTTTGAGGCATTTTCTAAACTCATAGTTTCATAAACTGTTTTACATCTAATACTTGGTGATGCTTAATCGTCTCTGTTGACACTTTGACTCTTCCTCTTCATCCCCTTCTCTAGGATGGCATGAAGACACGGACAGGAAGATGTCTCAGAACAGCCTGGCTCAAGACCAGGCCAAACTTGGCAGCAAGAACGCCTTAAACCGCAGGGTAACAGCTATTCAAGTCAAGTTTGTATAAAAAAAGTATTACATGTAATATTTTGGTGGGATTTATAAACACACATCAGTGGTTGATTTCCTAACTTTAGGTTTGTAAGTTAAGAAGACGAGGAAGAGCTGTGGTAGTTCAAAACAGATTGTTAATAAAAAGAAAAATCAAATAAAAAATCCCAAAGTGTCATTAGTGCAAATTCTACTTTAAGCAGGGACTGTTCACTGCTTTTGCAGCCTGTAATACCCAAATCAAAAAGGCTGCAAAAGCACAATGAAGAAGCTTTGGACACAATATGAAAGCAGGCAGGTTTTTTTTGTTTCAGTAATTTCCCCAGAACCCACGCTGTTTAGGAAAGTACTTAATATTGACGTTTGATTTCTACATATTAATCAAACAAAATGAAAAAGCTGCCAGTTCACTGCTCTTTGACCAGAAAACATTGGCTTCGTGTGAGATATTCTGGCTGAGAAACCTTTACTGCTCTCTCTCTTCAGCCTCCTCCCTGAAGGAGGGAGGAGGAGGGGGGGGTTCAGTACAGGCGTGGTGTTGGCAGGCCGTGCAGAGGCCAGAGGACAGAAGGAGACACACAGAGACAAAAAGAGAGAGGTGCTCGGTGTGCGGCCAAGGTTCCTGGTGTAATTGATGTAATGGCTGTTTATCCTTCCTGCTGCGTTGCCACAGCCTAATGACAAGGCCTAGCAGCAGTGGGTCCCTGTGACAAAACACTGGCACCAGGTCTGCTGGCAGGAGGCTAAGTGACTCTGCTGCTGTCGCTGATGCCTTCCACCCTCCTATGAGACCTTCCCCCTAACCCCCCCTTTCCTTCCCACTTTCCTTTCTTGTTTGTTTGTTTGTTTGACATTTGGTTGTACCTTGGGTTTACCCAGCATCCTCCATTATTGATGTTGGCCCCTTTAATACGGGGCAGCATTCTCTTTTTATATGCCGCTAGCTAGCACTTGGCAGGAGGGCCCTATTTCTAGAAGTGGAGATTAAAATGAGGGGGCAGGAGGGCAAATTGACTATGAGCTCTCTCCACACTGAAATTCTGTGACTTCTTGAATTAAGTGGGACGCTGTAAATATCTCTGTAGTATTTTGACATTTATTGGATTGAAACTAATTGCTGCTTAGTATTTCTTAGCACTTTAACAAATCATGAAAATAAACCATTGAAGCTGTGAAGCTACAGCAAAAGTTAATATATACCAAAAAGCTAGCCCCAAAGAGGTGTCTCTATGATAGACCTTTTTGGTTCTGACTGAGTGGTGGCCATATGTTTCATCTCTCTGAGAAAGAGGTCATGAGACTGGTGTTACTACTTCAAAGTCAACCAAAAGGCTTGTCTTGGCTCATGACCATTGCAGCTGTCTGAAATCATCACAGATGTTCTCCGGTAGATCTGTGTCAATAGCTTGCCTGTGTGTCATGACTTTTCAGTGTTGGACAGCGGCTCTTTGATTTCTTCTGTGCAGTCACAGAGATTTAGTGCTGTGTATGTCATGGCCATTAAGAGATAGGTTATATGGAAGGAATGAAACCCATGTACATCTCTTTTACAGGGCTTATCGGTATAAACCTTAACTGGATTATGTTGAGAGTAAGGTAGTGTTTGCTGTTAAAAATGTTGTGGTGCTGCTGATACTTTAAAATAAAATCTCTCTCTCAAATATGGGATATGTGGAATAATATAGAAATGAACCCATCTAGATGTAGTCGTAGTCTAATGAATCAAAAGTTCTTAAAATGGTCTTAGATCACATGGTGACCATGAAACCTCTCGTCTGGTCTCATGATGCACATAGCAGGACAGTAAGGGTGCGTTCTCACAAACATCAGTCAGGGTCCACAATAACTGCTGCTGCTTCAATTTAGAAGTCTAACATTAAACAGGAAAATTTTATGGCTCTTTATGGTTCCTTTATGTATTTCTTTTCCATGTGTGGCTAGAAAACACTTCCTGTTTTCCTGGTTCCTTTGTTATATACTGTAAACCAGGGGTGTCAAATATAAGGCACGTGGGCCAAAGTCGGTCCAGCAAAGACTCCAATCTGGCTCACTAAACAGCTTTAGAAAATGTGAAGGTGGGCACAGACTTTAAGCTTTTAACTGTATTTATGAAGACTTTTTATAAATATAGAAGAACCTTAGAATAACCTTTCCTGTAATTTTATGCATTTATTATGTAGTTTCACCGGTTCTGTCCACTTAAGATCAAACTGTGGCCCATGATATAAAATGAGTTGGACGTCCCTGGTGTAAAGTGTTTTTTGGCAATGCTTTATGTAACTTAGTGTGAAGTAAAATTCAGCATGTACCATCTCCAGCCTCATGCTAATGTGAGTGTTTGTCTGCTAAGGACACATACCGACGGCGCCAGATGCAGAGGACCCTCACCAGACAGATGTCCTTCGACCTGACCAAGCTGCTGGTGACCGAGGACTGGTTCTGTGACATCAGCCCACAGACCATGAGGAGGCTGCTCAACATTGTTTCTATCACAGGTGAGGAATTAACCATGATCTGCTTTAGAACTGTGTGCATATTATTACAGTAATAAAGCCATTTTTCTTTTTACATCAACATCCGCGCTTTAAGAGTTTTGTTTTAATGAAGAGTACATTTTGCTAGTAAGCTTAAACAGTAATTTTAATTTAACCACAAAGGCTTGGCAGACTTAAAATATATTTTAATAAATTACACAAGGGGTACAGTAATAGAACAGAGCAGAAGATTAAAAACAGTTGGCACTACCACTGACAGTTTGTTTTTAAGCAAGTTGGCACAACAAGCCCCTTCAGCTGATTAGTGCTTGTGAGCAAAACCATTATATGTTATACAACTCAATGATGCAGCCAAAAGAAAATGTTTGTTATTAAGCAGATTGGAAGTGACTTCTGTGGCCCCTAATCCTCTGATTCGTTGGTGGCAGGTCGTCTGTTACGCGCCAATCACATCATCTTTAACTGGGATCGACTGGCGTCATGGATAAACCTGACAGAAGAGTGGCCTTACAGGACATCATGGATCATCCTGTACTTGGAAGAGGCTGATGGGATGTCTGATCAGGTTACTCTCAAGGCCATCTATGAGAGGTACACACACACACAGAAACATCATCTTTTGATTAGTTACTGATCTGATTTATTGACTTTCTTGCCTTTCTTTCCCGGGTTGTTTTATTGCCTTTTATTCATTCTCTTTCTAACTTGAGGGCAGCACTAGCAGACTGATCATCAACTAAATTATCTAAATGAAAATTAGGTGATGAATGTATTTGGATGAGTAAAATTCCACATCTTCAAGCCAGAATAAAAATCCTGAGAAGTCTGCTAAGAATTTGCTTTTATTTCTCCCTAAGTAACCCTAACCAGCAGGTGGCAGTAGAGGATTTTGTTTTCCATGCAGGCTCGATAATCTGTGCACATTTAGTGCCAAAGGCTGTGCCACACTAATTGGCAACTGTCAGACAGATTTTGTAATTGACCATAATGTTCAAGGCGAATGATGACTGAGTTATTGCCCGGATTCGAGATTCACAAAGGGCCACTAATTCTTCAAAGTGTACAAGAGGAGCAGTAAAGTCTTGTCCCTGTGTGTGTATACTGTGAGGTCATGAATGCTTTTAGGCGTGCTCACCGCAGACGAGAGGAGGAGACCGATAGAGGCTGAGTCGCTGGGTTTGGGCGCTGTTGTGCATCAATCGCTGGCCTTTAAAGGTTGCACTCTGTCACAATACACTAGCGCCCACGACTCCTGCGGCAGGGAAGTGTCACAGACGGTTATTGTCAGCTATTCAGCCAGCTAGATTCAGCCGACAACTCTCCATCCCCCATCTCCAAACACAAACCACTACCTCATTAGACTGGATTTTTGCTCTATGGTTTTTTTAAAGGACAAAAGTTATTACCTTTTCTTTTTCCATATGGCACTACAGAATGCAGATTTTTAAATGTCTCGTTTCTCTCTGCCTTTTATGGGAAAAAATATCACTACATTTCCTCCTGTGTATGTTTACTCTACTCGCATTCACTGCAGACCCTAAAAGAAATATCCTTACTTTTGCTGTAATTATTGTGGAAAAAAGGAGCGCCATAAAAACTGATGTTTCTACATCTAACAAAAGGCCTGGATTCAAGTCCCCTTACCGCAGCATGGGGTTGTACTTAGACTACTCATTAGACCTAATATAGCCATCATCTTGCTTTTGACCAACGGCCCTGTCTTTCTTTATCTTCCTCCTCGCTGAGTGTCTTTCCAAATGGCTGCTCTGTTCCGCAGTGGCCGTCGAAGAAGCTGGCTTAATGATGATGACAGGAAGCCTCGAACAGGCTAAACACAACGCCTTGCCTAGAGGCCTTATCTCCTACACCAATCTTCCGCTGATAAGACTCAGGCCTCTGTCTGTCTGTCTTTTTCTGTCTCTGCTCTTTTCTTCCTCTTTCATATGATCTGAGGCTCTTTAGGCCCTTTTTTCGTTCTGGATGAGTTATTCTGTCTCATTCCCTTTAACGACGGATGGGCACTTGACTGACCTCTAAGAACCTCGGGGTCTCGGGGATTGCCTGCCTGTTTGAGAAGCAGATAGCTTCTTCTATTTGCTTTCCTTTTCAGAGCATTTAAAAATACACACATCCACCCACGTCTCATTTCACAACTTCACTTTGACCAGTTTGATAATTTCCTTTATTTTATACTTAGCATCCTTTTGCTCATGTGGTTCAGATCTCATCTATTCTTTGTTGCGTTTTATTTTGCAAACATGTGTGCGAGTTGTCATGCTCAGCCATTTTTACACAGCAAAACTGCACATCCCCTGAGCGTTACTAAGTGAATATATTAGTGGTGAAGTGAACGTGGGGGGTGAGTCAGCCCCTTATAGGTCAACTGTCGCCCTGCATCTCAGTCACAAGGCAGCAGCTCTTCCTCTTCTCTCCCCTCTCTTTGTAAAAGTGTCTACAGCTAAGTATACCACAGCATCAAAAATACAACTTATAAGTACAAAAGTGCAGGTTTCATCCTTGCCCAAAGCCCTTTAAATGGGGCTAAGCACCATTAGTTGGTCTCAGTTCAGATTGCATGCCCCATACATTAAAAATAAATTAACTCTCACACTGTAAATTATTATGGAATACACACAGGCCTTTCAGTGAAGGGGGTGAGCTGAACTCTTAAGAAATAATAAACAGAAATGCTTACCCACCTTCTCTCCTATCTCACACAAACAGACAGGATTTCGAAACAGTTAATGTTTTTCACTAACTTGCTTTGCATTGACAAGCATCAACGAAGGGCTGTGAAGTGTCATTTTAGGACGTGGCGTGCAGAGAAAAGCTCACTTCTGATTCCCGTTGCAGGAACAGGCTAGTACAGCCGTCTTAATCTGATGGAGAATGCGTAATCGGTTAATAACCTCAGCGATTTCTATCGTTAATGCTAAGACTGAGGGCCGCCCAGGCTCATGCACGGTAGCTGAGGGAAAGAAGTGTGTGAGGAACAAAGACGGCACTGTCTGAAGAAGATACTGGTCCAAAGCAGTCAAGCTTTTACTCGAAGCATAGGTAAAATGTTTGTATCCCTACTTTCACAGGGGAAATTGCAAAAAACACTTGGACGAGTGAGGCAGCATTGTGGTTTGTCCAGAACACTGACAGAACCTGAGAAGAAAACAAAAAATGAAATGCTTTAGACCAACATCTGCAAATCTTCAATTTGTAGTTGTCAAATTAACAAACCCAAATCTTTCTTTTGAGTTTTTTCTTTCCATTAGTAAATTGGATCTGGAGCCTGCAGCATTATGACTATCATTTTCGGTTACATCATTACTTCCTCCTCGTTATTGTCTCTTCTCAGGAGTTGTTTCTTAGCTGCCATTAGAAACTTGATGATTATAGCTACCCTGGCCCTCTCCTGCTTTGCGGTTATTGCTGTATATTTATTTCCTTGAGCTTTTTCAGCATCATTATATTACATTTTACCATCTAATGGAAATTTTTCTGTAGAGTGAATTTAAATGTCTGAACAAGTAGTTTTAGGATGCTGAATACACATCTGTTATTATTGTTGTGAACGGTTGGTACTAGTCTCCATGGGGGTTTGTATTTGTGAATAACAAGCAAAAAAAATTAAAATAAGTGATCAGAATATATTTTCTAAACTTAACTACAGTTGTGTCCTTTTTTCTGGTCTTTGTCATTAGTTGAAGATTAAAAACAGTGGATAGGTGTTAAGGACATGGCGTTCAGCAATTAATTATGCAGAATTAGGCAATAATCAGCATTTAAAAAAATATTAAATGTCTAAATGACAAAATAAAAAGCATACCAGCAAAGTTAGCAAATAATTTTCTTTATAATGTAGCAGTATGGCTGACAGAAAGTAGTTCTGTTAATTAGCAAAGAGAAAAACCCAAAGAACAACGAGAAAGGACGAGTAATGAAGACACGTGGAATGTAAATAGTGAGTGGATGAGTCAGTTGGCAAAAAAATGTGATAAGTTGCTATTTTTTAGTGGAAAAAATTAAATATTGCTTCCAGACATTCAAGTAGCTAGAACCAGAACCAAAGGAGTTCCTGCTTTCTTTGGTTTCTGAAACACTGAATATCTTCGGGTTTGGATGGGATTTAAATATGCTAACTGCAGGATCTTCAGGGACTTTCAAATGACTTGTACTTGTTGTTTTTAGTGATAATTTGTTTCACAGTAAAGTAATTTTGGATGTAGGGTTAACATACTTGGCTCTAATCGTCTGTGAGGGCGGGTTCAGTCAGGTCCTAAGAGAGTTTATTCCTGGACGCCTAGATCCAGTTTTCAGCTCTAGAAAAAGAAAAAAAAGTGTCACTGGTCCACTGAGCAGGTTCCTGCACTGCTCTGACATCTGGTACCCTGTGTGTGCCAGGATGCCCCTGCTGCACTCAGGAGTGTGTTTCTGGCGTTGCACCTGAATCTTCTGTTCATTACACACCCACTCATATATACACACAAACTATTGCATGCCATGGACTTATAGACACTCAGGAGTTGTCATGCATGCATGTTTCAACTGAAACTCATTTGCCACTACAAGTTTTTGCAATTTACACAGGCGCACACATGAAATCACATACAAATCTTATGCATGTGGTTGATAGAAAACTCACAAAAATTCACACACACACACACACACACACACACACACACACACACACACACACACACACACACACACACACACACACACACACACACACACACACACACACACACACACACACACACACAGCTAGCTCTCACACCAGTGCAAGAACATATGTCACCCCCAACTCCTCTGAGAATCGGTGTAATTAATCAGACCCTGAGATGCAGGCTGTGTTCAACAAACATGCATACTCACACACATTCACACAGCACAGGAAGCAGAACACAGCAGAGAAATTGTTGTCAGGTGAATTTGTATTTAGAAGCACAGTGACACTATGTTTTGTAGTATTGTGCACAAAAAAAATTTCCACTTTCTGTGCCCTCTATGCTTTTAATCACCAGGTCACGGCTTGTGAATAACGAACTGTTTCTCTCATCCTTTCATCTTCTTTTCACCTCCGATTTGTTGGCTTGACCCAGCGTTCATACGCTAAACAATCACCCTTTCAGTGATGTACAGCCAGCCACTCGATGGACACTTAAAAACTTTTTTTTTTCCACTAATCACAGTCTGAATGAATATGCAGCCCACCAATTCACTCTTAATTAGGGAGACTCTTATCCCAAGTACTGAAACATTAAGATGACACTCTCTTCATTCGGGATTACTTTAATTGGCACAATTATTGTAATTTGGTTGCAATTATGTGCAGGGATAAAAGCGCCATTCCAAAGCTCACGCTGGTGATTCCCTTTATGCGGAGTCCTTTTAATAAGCTCTTAAAAATCTGGACTCAAAAAATGGCGAGACCCTGTTCTTTTGTTATAATGAGCACTTCTGAACTTTTCCTGCCCTCAAATGAAGAAAAAAAGTCTTTATTCTTCACCATACAGCCCATTCATATGGAGTTCTGTCGCATTTGCAACACTTTCTATAATCTAGCTGCACGACAAATGTGCAAAATGGTTTTCTTCCTTCTCTCTGTCCTCTGAGAGAGCCCATTGTCCCTGTACCCAGGAGGTATTTCAGTGAAATACAGAGTAAAACTGGTAATTCGATCGCTCACTGCGCTGCCATTTGCCAAGAGGCCTCCAAACGTGTGTGAATTTGTAAAGGCTAATGTGAAGTCACCTGTGTCTCAATAGAGTTCTGGCTCCATCGCTGATAGGACACCACCACTGAGTCTACACACTAGTGTGCTGACAGACCACCTGACTGAGGGAAAGATAAAGACAGACAGAGACAAAAACGAAACTAGGGTTGGTTTGAGATAAAGATGGAAAAAGAAGAACAGTTGGGGGTTGGGGGGAGATAAGAAAGGGCATAAAGAGAGAGCAAGAAGAAAGAGTTCTGTCTCTGGAGGTAAAATAAGGTAACGGAACCAAAGCTTGTGAATACTACAGAGGATCACACCAGATACCAGCAGGATTACTGCATGAGACGTTTGCCATTGGTGTGCTAGCGTCTCGGGTGTATTCAAAGCCTCAGGTGATGCTGCTGCTCCAAGTGAGATAGTCCAGGTGGTGGACACACACACAGAAATTCATGCACATGTCCCCTGGGTCCCACGTGGCTGTTTATATTAGTGAAACCGGTCCTCTGCTGATTCCACTTGAGTGCGTGTATGCGTGTGGGTCGATTTGGCCTGCTCTGTCGTTCTCCCATCCCTCAGGTGTTTGCTGGCGGTGACTAAGGCATGAATCAGCCTCAGCCAGCTCCAACACCACCCAACCCCTACTGAGCTACTTAAAATGTAAAAGGAAAAAAAAAGACAGCTCTGGCCAGTGTGTACAGGTGACACAGGAGGAGGTGTGTGTGTGTATGTATGTGAAAGAGGAGTTTTTGACTGCTCTCGTGTGTATTTGTGCAGGGAGGCTACCATGTGAGGACGGAAAGAACGTTGTGCAGCATTCTTTGCTAGAAAAGCCTTAAAGCCCTTTTCATTTGTGCCTGTAAGCCGAGGTTGAAGGATTAGTCTAATTGGTCAGAAACAAGCGAGCTGCTCTGTTCTCTTTTTGTACAAAGCACAAATAATCATTTTTAAATGCAGTAAAAGCTCCACCGCTACACCTCTGGCTGACCTCTGCTCCAGTCTTAGAGCCCATCCATCAGACCACAAGGTTGGGTTAACATTTAAATGTGACACTTAGATGGAAGAAAAAGAGCAGAGGTCTGAGAAGCTGACAGCCGCCTGATACTTTGGTATTTCTGCAGTGTTGAGCATTATCACTGATCTCTCTCGTGCTTTCCCGTGTCTTTGTGCTGGAACTGCTACAAGGTGGGGGCTGATTATAAATAGCAGCACAGGGTTACAAGAGGGTCGGCGCTGACCTTTAAGGGGACAGTGAGATTCACCACTCAGCCACTGCGGGAGCCACGGGCAATCTTGATACGCACACACACACATCCGGCTCTTAACTGACATTAACATCCTGGCCCTTCAAAGGTCAATGGAGGTTAGGGCTTGTTAGAATATGTGTGCAGAAACCACACTGAAATTGCAAAGAAGCCCAGAGAAACATATTGAGGATTTAGCCTGTGTTGAAAGGTTTCACAGGTGCTTTTTTTCTACATTATCATTGACTTTCTGTGATCTTGTTGTCAGCCTCTGTAGTAGTTGCTCAAACAGTCTGCTTTTTTTTAAAGTCCTTAATAATCACGCGAGGCTTTACATCCTTGCCTCTAACTTGGATGCAAATTGAAGTGGAGAAGCTTTTCTTTTACCACAGTAATTTCCTTTTCTTTCTCTCACATTCTCATTGATTTTTCTTTTTCTCATTCCAGTTTCTCCTCTTATTATTGACACATGTATCCCTTTAAGTGACGTTGAACAGGATTACTCGTCCAGTCTGAGACTCCCAAGTTTGTTTGTCACATTAATTTTTCACTGTATGGATCTTAGATTCATTTTTATTCCAGCTGCATAATCTACAGCTGCCCATTTGTCTTCACTTTAGCAGTCCACCCCACTTAACCGAGCATCATATGGCCTATCAACTGGCCATTACAGCTATCAAACAACCACATGTGCTGATATGAGCTTCATGGTGCAATTACTGTCACAATGAACAAACTGTGTAATGACCCAAGGATGCTCCAAACTCTCTTCTTGTGCGTAAATCACTAAGTTGAGGTTTACTGTTTTAATATTTGTCAAGAATGAGGCCCTAGTTGCTCTGAGTGGAGGGTTCAGTTAAGGTTTTTGGGGTCTGGAACAAGGAGGCTCCATTTCGGCGCTACACATGAGTTTAATCAACATTTCACGGAACCACTGAGCCCTGAGCCCGTTTCACTGAGAGGCCGCTTGCTCCGAAACTGCTTGGTTTTTATCAGCATGGTGTGTTTCCCATTAGCCTGCTTGTCTCTGTGGTTTGCTTTGGGATGCACAGGTCCAGCTTAGTACAAGAGAGTTTCAATTACTGGACTTAACTTTGCCACAAATGTATATGGAAAGCAGACGCTGCCTCAAGTTGTCAGTTGGCACTGCCAAGACAAGGAAGCAAGGAGAAGAGAAAGTTGGAGACGGAGAGGAAAGCAGAGACAGGGGTGTCCACAGTACTTGAAGCATTTGATTTAAATCAAGGAAATGCGTCTGGATTTTTAAGGAGACAAAGAACATGGCGTCATCTAAAGTGAAAACATATTTTTGCTCTCCCCCTCTGCCTTTGGGTGGTGGAGGTCTTGGCAGCTTCCGTTGTAACAATAACCTCCCTCAGCCTTGATGCTGCGAATCCACGCGCCAACTCGCCTGTCCACTGTTTTCCCAGAGAGGGCCTCGCTGTTTTCATCCACACGCTGGGCAGACACTGCCAGCAGCTCTGACATGACTCTGACCAGGAGAGGAATGTGCCGGACCCGGGCCTGGTTAACTTCTTCACCCACACATTGTTGTACTGGTCGCACAGTGTCTGACATCGAAACTCTTGAGCTTCTCAAACACAATGCGCACAGGCGGTTGTCTGTTCTGAGGCATCTCTCTGTCTTTGGGCCCCTTTATGGAAATGTTTGGCAGAGAGACCACCTCTTTGTGGCGTGTGTGCGAATGTCACCCATAAGCACAGTGGGCAGCTATAAAGCAAAGTCAAGTGGCACATTCATACTTTCTGTGCCCTGCGAGAGTACTGAAGAGAGAGCGAGATGAATTCTGCTCCTTCCCATCAGCTGCAGTGTGTGGGAGGTTGAGAGGAGAAGAAAGGCTATGCCCCAGTCAGCTTTGGGACCTATTAGCATTTGGATAAGCTCAGAAAGCTCCCAGTAGCCACGCCACACAGCAAGCGGTTGGACCTGTGCGCCTGCATGACTGCAGCTATAAGCCTGATCCTGTCAATGGGCCTATTGTGCTACAAAAATGGCTGCTGAAATCCTTGATGGCCTTTATCTAAGTTTTTCTTCATCTCCTTGAAAGTAGTGTAGTGGCTTCTTGGACACTGCAAACAACACATCCAACTTCTCATTAAGCAACTGGTTTCTGATAAGAATGACTAATTAGTCCATAGTGATTTGCAGCTAACATCTCAAACGATGGGAATTCTAGATATTGGCATTTTAAGTGGTCGTATCTCATTTTAAAAGTGTTTTTGTCATTTAATGGGTACATACATTTCAGCGTGTTACCCAGACTCCTGCAGTCAAGTTGTTAGCTCTCAGTCCATTAGTATTGAAATACCATTTATGGTAATTTATTATATTAAGTATATTCCTTATATTATTATATAAGGTATGATAATCATAGCCTCAATATAGGAACACGCACATGTCGGCAAATTCCTGGAGGGAGATTGCTGAGACTGTCAGAATGGATGTCAATGGATGTATAGAGAAAGGAAAAAAGTCTTAGCATTTCATTTGTTTCAGTCGTAGCTTGCATCAGATTTACAGTAGTGTGAAAAAGCGTTTCCTATTTTTTGGTATGTTTGTTATACTTGCATTTTCTAAATGAAGCCGAGCTAAACTGCCTTTTAAGGTCATGCCACAGCATCTCAATCGGATTCAAGCGAAGGCTACGCCAACGTCTCCATTTTCTGCAGAACCCAAGTGCACTTGAGCATTCTCATTCAGGATGTTTTGGTAGAAAGCAGAATTCATGATTTCATTTACCACAGCAAGTCTTCCAAACACTTTTTCACACCACTGTAATTCGCTGGGTTGTGTCCCAGTGCATATAATACACCGGGACACAACCACAGGATGATTAACACATAATACAGCATGCAGAAGCATGAATGCTGGCAATGCCGTCGGCTGCTTAAGTAGGTTACGTTGTAGGCTTTACCGCAGAAGTCTAAATCAGCTGTTCGTCATGTCCTTTTTCAGAAAGCCAATATGGCAATGGGTCACAGTAGCTATATCCATCTTTTATGTACAGTTTATGCTTATTTGGTGTTTTTTTTTTTTTCCTTTTCCACTATTTGTTGATTGTTTTGTTTTGTTTTTGTCTGGCATGTTTTGGTCTTCCTTGAAATAGGATTTCCACTCAGTGTCGGTCCTTCCTCTCTTGCCTGAATAGGCAGTTGGGAACTTAAGGAATCGTCTTCTTATTCTCTCACAGTTTGTCTGTGCATGATGGATGTACTTGCTCTTAGCAAATACAGTTGTATTTAGAAGACACATCTGTCTGTGCTCCTGTATGCTTGCACATTGTGCATTACCAAGAGCAAACACACAACTCAGTGAATTATGCACAATTGTAGCCAGTTTCTTGGTTGCCATTGTTGTCCAGTAATATAAATTAAGGGTTTTTTATTTGTTTGTGAAACTTGTCTCAGTTTTAACAAAAGCAAATGTGTCTGAAAATATGACAAAATGAATGAGTTATTGAGTTATTTTCAGTTATAATTCTTAGTAACTTATCATCTAACATATGACTCTTCGGGCTATAATAAATCTATGAATATAAACAGTCTGTAGTAGACCAAAATTTCTGTCTGTGTGTACATCTACAGCATAATAAGTCTCAGTTATACTTTCATAATCGGAGCCCTTTCTAATTTTTTTTCCTGTTTACACATTACAGAGTTATTTTAGATGGTCCTATAAAAAGATATAAGATTCCTTAGAAAGTCTTTGGAGGATGTTCTTTGTATAGCGAAAGGAAGTGCTCTGTGTGCGTGCATGTTTGTGTGTGTGTGACTCACTGGCTCCTGTTGGTCTGTGTCTTCAGACCCACAAATAAACAGCACTAAGCCAGCTGGAAATGGGGAAAAGCACAAGATTCTCCCAGTCTGTGTATGGGTTAATACAGTTCATGAGAAAAGGAACCAAACACCCCCACACACATACAGTACACACACACACTCGCGCATGCGCTTAAACACACACTCCACCCTTCATCTGTGCCTTTGAATTTTCCCATCCTGACTGCCCAGGTGTCTGCGGTGGATATTACATAATTGTTCTCGTCAATGTTATTTGAATCAGCACTCAGGCTGACACCATCACTGGTGGTGCTTACGTGCATGTACACTCAGGTAACAGCTGTGCCTTCAGAATCACACTCATCCGCTAGGTCACAGCAGAGGGTTCGTCTGTGTGCCAACATTGAGCTTCCTCAACCTTTTGGGTCTTGTTAAAGGTTCTAATGGAAGAAACACTGAGAGGGCTTTGTCCACTGGAGCCAGCTGTGCTGCTCTGTCCTCTCTACTCACAGCCTTTTCTGTCTCCTCACTGTCTTTTCTAAGTAGCAGTTGGGTGGGTACAAAGGGTTGCTGTGAGCCACCTGGGCTGTTCTAAGAGAAGATCCTGAGTGGGAAGATAAATACAGAAACATTCACTTGATTCAACTGAAATAATGTATATGGTATCAACATGCAGGATTTGCATGTCATACATTTATTTTTCATTTATTATGAGTACCAAACACTCCAGAATGTCTCTCTAAGACACCCAAATGTCAGTATTTCTTGTCAGACTTGAACATGAACCTGCAACAAGGTCACAGGTTTTAGCGCTGCAACAGCAGACCTGTCTATCACCAGCCATCTGTCCTGTCGAAATGTCCTTGAACAGAGGACTGGAGCCCTACCTGTTCACTCACTGTAAGCAGTCTGGAGTGTCAACTAACAGCCAGAAATGGAAATTATGTAACTTGTAACTGAGTGTTCTGCACCTTTAAAGGACTTGTTTGTGACCACCCATCACTGAGGTATGAGAACTTCACTGGAATGGGCTGATGGAGGACATTTCAGGCCACCGTGTTAACCAGATTAAGTTAGTTTATATTTTGCATTATTAGCTAACAGTCTGCTGTGTTGAGCTCTGGCCAGATGCTGACCTCATCCTGACTTAGCTAGCATGCAGCAGCAGCAGCAGCAGCCGTACTAATCATCCAATCAAGTCACAGAAAGACGAGTCTGTGTTCACTGTTGAAAACAGCTCAGTCTTTGAGAAAAACCCCGACTTTTCCAGCTTGTATTCCCTGCACAGCTCACCACTAGACAGACTGGATGATGTATTAGAGGAGGGTGAGTTGAGGTTGATCTGTAAGGAGGGAAGGTTAAGGGGGATGTAGGGAGAGAAAAGCAACTACTGAGAAAATGATGAAGGGTTTGGATGACAAATGGAAGCCGAGATGAGAAAAATGTCTACTCCCCACCGAAGTCTCCTCATTCATCTGATAAGAGCTGCATACTCTCATGATGAATGGCCGGTGTCATAAGTCACTCCAAGTTTCATATTTTCATGTCTGAATGATAGGATCGGTCGAGATGTACTGATTGCTGTGGCTTGTTGTTGTTTGTATCCTCTGTATCCTTGGCCTCATTTTAGCCTTTCTGTGATTTTGTGATAGCACTTTTAACATTATTCAGCTTAAATAAAAGTCCTCACTTCATAACCTTTAAGCATTTGTAATCCATATGCAGCATTTCCAGGTGTAAAATTTGGTTTATACAGTTTTTTTAATTTTAGTGTTTTAAAATGGAATATTCCATAAGCTGAACACAGCGTCGATAAATTGTTCTCATCTAAAGTTCTTCATGTAGTACAGCTTTTTTCCCCCTGCTGTATAGACCAGGAAAACTATAATCACGCAGAAACAGAACAGCCTCCAAACGTGGTGTTTACTTAGGGCCTGTGATAACAAACATCACGTTAACCGTAGCAGCACATCATGACGCGCTTCCGTCTGCTGCTTGCTAAATTACCCTGATTGTCATCTTCTCAGGTTTCCTCCTCTGCTCAGAAAAGATAACATCCCTCACTCTATCTGTACTCGAACATCCCCGCTTTCACTATCTCGCCTTTTTCTAAATCCAGTTATCTCTCTGCTCTCATGATGATGATGACCGTTGTCATATCTTTTCAATCTTAACAGAACTGCTTGTTGTTTCCTCTTTTCTTTTTTTGTCAGAATTTAATGATTTCTATTTTTTGCTATGAATCCACAAGTCAGAATTTAGCATACAGTTACATATTTATGCCATATTTGTCAGTAAGACAGAATAGTTTGTCATCATCCTTGTTCTCTTTGGTTCTTAACTCGTAAAGAGGAGGAAAAGGTGTCAAATTGTAACATTGTTTCCAATTGGTGCTGGTGTTACATATAAAGGTGCTCTTCTGGTAAAATGTTTAAAAGCTTTTATTCAGATGAGTGTGATGAAATTCTAAAACCGTGCTTTTAAATGTTAAAATAGAGCTGTTTTCAAACCCACAAGCATTCTTCTTAAGCATTTAGCCCACAACACATAACATCCCCTCTTTTCATCAGGATTGCAAACACCTGAACGTAAAGCCAAGAAACTCTTAGTAATGCCAAGTATGATCACTAGATTGCTCTAGAAAATGTAGAGAAGGAATTTAAAAAGTGTATAAAATTTACCACACCTGCACCTGGCCACATTACAACTACTACATAGAGCTGCCTCCATTTGAAATATATAAAAAGCGTGTCTGCACACTGGTAATTACCACCCTCATTGTCATTTTTGATCATTACTAGGACTTCAGATATGAGGTTTTTTAAATTTCTGTTATTTGTATTGTTAAAGTATTTGACCAAAGGGTAATTTACCTTTCTGATTTCTAATTTAGTGTTCACGTGCAATACAAGATGTAGTAAAATGGTGTTAACTAATGTCATACATGCATTCTGATAAGTCATACCAGCAGTGGTTGCAAACATCACATTTCTAAACATCCTCAAATAGTCAGTGGTGCCATGTGTTTTTGTCCTTGGCATTTTCATCTTAATAAGTATCAATTAAGGTGAATATTCACTACAATAACTCCTTCAAAAATTCTTCATTCCTCTAAAGAATCTCCAAGAACATCCCGACCACAAAGGACGTGGAGCCTCTGCTGGAGATCGATGGAGACATCCGCAGCTTTGAAGTGTTCCTCTCCTCCAGGACGCCTGTTCTTACTGCCAGAGATGTGGAGATGTTTCTGCCCTGCACTGTCAACTTGGACCCCAAATTGCGGGAGATCATAGCAGGTCTGTACACACACGGTATATTTTACAGATGGTAGAAAAAAAAACCCTGCCATAAATAGCATAGTGTTAGTAGATATTTGAGTTGCAATATCCTGTCAGAACAACTTCAGTGCTCTTTGGCAGTCTCCTGTGCTCTCCTGCAGGGATTAACATTCTTTCAAAAGATATTCCCTCATTTGGTATTTTGATGCTAATGCTGGAGAGTGCAGTCTACCACATCAAAATCTGTTTTATTTTGTTGCAATCTGGGGAAAGGAAAGGGAGCATGAAGGGCATGAACTCTGTTGTTGCCTCTGAAGCTTTAAGCTGCATCTCATGGACATCTTCAGCAAACGGACAAGCTCAGTTGGCACGTGTATGATTTAGCTGTTATGAAGGGACAAAAAAACCCAAACTGAATGGTATACAATAGCATGGAGACACTGAAAACTGTCCTCTATGCAATGTGTCCGATGCAGTGCCAGCTCATTTGGCAGTGGCATTACTCATAGCATTGTAGCAGGGTTTGCTCTAAAATCGCCCACTGCAGGGGCTCTCAGTAACCCACAGCATGCGTCTCGTTTCCAAACAATCAAATGTGGACTAGCGCTGTACGATCAGGACAATGCCTTCGCTCCCTGTTTCCAATCTGGCCGTAGTGCAGCACCAAATTTCACACTTTGTAGTTGACGTAATAGTGCATCACTGTTAATCTGTAAGCCAGAGCGGAGTTGTACTTTCGCTACCGTGCGTCAGCGTCCATTCGGCCCTTACAGGAGTGTGGATGACGCCTGGTGTGAAGCTGCTGCATCATAGCGTTATGAGACCACAGAAAACACACACTCGCACACACAGAAAGTCTGTTCCACTGAGACAACTTTGAGTCATGGAGGGCGCAGCTGACAAAGTACTACAACCAGAGGCCCCGGTCTGCAAGTACAGTACTCTGTTCCTAAAAAGGTGCGTGTAGTGTATGCATCCATGCATATGTGTTTGTGTTTGTACGTGCTCAAAACTGTGGGCGTTTGCGCCTCCACTCTTATCCACAGCGAAACGGAAGGTGACCAACGCTCCTACCCAGTCATCGAACTCCCTGCACTCCCCTCCCTGACCAGTTGGTACTTGGTGCCCAGTGTCCTGTGGCCAGCCAGTGGGCAGTGCTGTCAGTGATACCCGCCCATGAGCCTGACTCACATCATAAGGCCCCCATTGTGTTCACAGGCTGGATTGGGTCTCACTCAGCGTGTCATTCAGCAGCCACTTGTATAACCAGGAGACATTCTGGTGCCTGCTTCTGTTTCTGGTTCTTACTTTCTTGCCAGCCGCACAGAGCTACTCTGTTCTGTCTTCGAGCTTATTTAACTTTAATTTGGGAGCTTTAACCAAAGCTCCCTACTTACCTCCTCCTCGACTTCTCTCAAAGTCAGAATGGTTCGTGTGAAAGCGGTTGTAGCAAAGCACTTACGGGATGATGTCTATGAGTTCACATGGTCCGCTTTGTTTGTTTACATGGGCGAATTTATTTGTCGGGGACAGCAAAGAGCTGCATGTGCCAGAAAACGTCACGTGGCTGGCATATAATTTGGAAAACAGAGAATATCAACACGCCTGCTGTTTGTGAGCAAACAGAGTAATAGGAATCAGTGTGAGAGTGGAATTCACAGTTGAAGGTCTCTGTAATCGTAACATCTGCGCTAATTTTCTTTCCAGTCTGTAGTTGTTTGACTCTCTTCTTACTGGGATAAGGAGAACATGTTCATGAACAATGTTCTTGTTGTATTCCCTGCAGTGCTTTGAGAGTCAAAGAATTTTGCCGGCATGTACGTCAGCTGTTTGATATGTAGTTTTTTTTCCTCTGAATTCACAACTGTCCAAACTCTCCAGAGATTATGAAATAAAGCTAAATTATTGATGTGTGGGTGGATCTGAAGGGTCTTTATAGTCATCGCCAAGACATGATAATCAGCGTCACAGATAAACACTTCCCCTCTCTCTCACTCTCTCCATTGTACGTTCTTCCCTGCCTCTGCCCTCTCTTAGATGTGCGTGCGGCCAGGGAGCAGATGCACATCGGAGGAGTGACCTATCCCACACTGCCCCTCCAAGAGGCAGCGGCCCGTCCGCAGTCAGTTTACACCCAACACTCTGCCGCCTGCTCCCCAGCAGGCTCCTACACCGGATCCCTGCCTCCTCAGCCACACAGTGCCTACTTCAGTGGAATGACTGGCCCTCAGCACCCTTTCTACAACCGGGTGAGGAAACATGACTTACATCCTCTGCCTACTACTCACTCTTAAAGGTGTCCATATGGCCAAGTGACAATGCTAACAACCCAAAAATGGCACACAATAGGCGCTTTCAGGCCAAACGGGTCTAAGGACTACCCACTGGGGAGGTCCCATGTGAGAACATACCACTGGGGAATTAGGAAAAATGTAGGCGGAAAGGAAATACAGCAAGGACACAGTTGAAAGCAATGTGATGCTCTTTTAGGTAGTGTTACAAATAGCTGTTTTCTTTAAACAGAAGCTTCTTTCAGCTGCTTGCTGCTGATGGTAGCCTCCAAATCTCATTGGTGACCATTGATAGTCTCCAATAAATCATACTGATTCAGATCTACTTTGGTTGTTGTGATTGTCATTTTCACTGAGTGTGGACTCACACAGCCAATATCAGAGTCCTTCAACCTCTGCTAATATTTACTCATTGTTTTTTTTGAGAACTGTGATTGGCTCCTCTGGTCAGAAAGCGCCTATTGAAATAAAGATGGATTTCAAAGAGTTACTGGATTTAGCTGCCCAGTCCTTTACACCTTATCAGTTGATCTACATTGCAGATTTGGACAGTGCCGCATGACCATGATATTTCCCCCCCTCAGCATCCTTTCCTGTTATATGTACACATGCTCATGCTCCTTTATATGATTTTATGATTTTTATTTTATTTTGTCTTCCTGCCTGCCTCTCCACAATCCTTCCTTCTCCCCTCGTAGCCTTATTTCCCCCATCACGTGTATCACCTGCCACGGCATTTCTCCCACCATGTCCCCTCATCCTCGCGTCCTTCCATTAAACCACCCGGTCAACCCCAGGACACCAATGGACTTGTAAGTAAAGAAGTTGGGCTAAATGCATTTCACACATGCTTTCATCTCACTGTAGCACATACACCATGAAGAAGTGTTAATAGTGTGTTGGATGTTGTTTGACTGGATCGATTGAAAGTTTAAACACTTTTTAATCTTCTGGTTCACTTTGTTATTAAGTTTATGTCATCTGAGCAGTGCTTCCTGGCAGCTAGAAAAGTCTTATTCGATTAGACATACACAGAATTAAGTTAATAGATTAAAGCAATTAAACTTGTAAAGTTTCAGGCTCAGGACAGCGTGGAGTTTTAGCACTCAATGTTTAATGTGCTGTGAAGTCCACTGTGCATGAATGAACCGCAAAGTCTGACCTTCTTTCCTTTTTTAATACTTCCTTTTCTCTCGCACACCTCATTTGTCCTGTTAGTGATTCTATATGCTTTAGTTTTAAATTTCTTCATTTCCTCTCAATGATTTTATAACTCCCTGTTTTCACTATCACTGTTCTCAGCCACAGTCCAGGTCCTGACCTTAGCGGGGGTATTTCTCTGTTTGTAAAGCCTCACCCTTGCAAATTAAGAAGTTTAAGGTCCTCCCAGTAGGCTGCATGCTTATAACCCCAACCCTCGTTAACACGTCTCCCTGTACAATCCTTGTCTCCATTCTGCACTCCATATCAGGACGTTATTGCAGAGGATGCCAGCGAAGCCTTCCACACGAGCCCCATTGACCCCACAATGGTAACCTGACTAACATTAGCGGACGTATAATACGCACATAAAAACACAACACTAATGCAAAAAAACAACAAAAAAATTAGTCTTTCATTATCTGCCTGCAGGCCTGATGCTTAAATCTCACATGCTGCACGAATAAAATGCATGCCTCGTTGTGCGGCAGGCTACTTATTTTGTTGCAGTGGTTTACAAACGCCAGGAGAACTAAAATAAGCTGTCACGCCTGCTGCGTGCTGCAGACTGCTTAAATACTCATAGTAAGCTGCATCCGGTGTGATTATTACCCCCCACTAAGGAGTGTGCAAGCAATAACACATGTAATTATAACACGCTGAATGAAGTTAATTCTGATTCTGGCACGCTGTAGTCTCTACTTCTCTTATAAATGGATATTTCACACTGTGAAGTCTTGGTGAAAAGTGTGTGGGATCAAAAATGGTCTGTCTTAAAACGAAAGCCAAAAACACACACTGCCCATTGCTCATTTTGTGCCCATCATAAGTGATGGGCAGTGTGCATTACTGAAAAACAAAAAGCAACAGCGGGTTGGATTTTTTTTTTCCTTCTTCTTCTTGTAAATGGACGTAGAGGTCCTGTGAACTTACATCAAGGATGCTTGGAGTTGCACTGAAAAGAAGTGAGCCTCTGCATCCAGATATTCACACATTTGAAGAGAAATCAGCCAGTATTAGAACAATTTGATGATAACGCTACTCGGGAGATTTCTGCTTCACAAAGCCACTTATCAGGCTGCTGCCAGCAAGCATTTAGAGGAGCTGTATGAAAGATTTAAATATAGATTACTGAGTAATGTTCATTCCATCTATCGCTTATCTGTCTGTATTTTGTGTCTTTAATTTAAAAAAAATCCTTTATACCTTCATCAGTCTCTTATATTTTAATACCAGTTTTTGTTCCTCGTATCTCCCTTGTGCTCTTTCCCCCTTAGTATAAATTTTCACATTTTCCTTCCCTTTTTTGGTTCATACTTAATCTCTTTGTGTCGTGCTCATGTGTCCCTGCATTTCTACAAATCTGCAAATGTGTATGTGTACATTTGCGTGTAATTCCTAGTGTGGGGATATATAAGCAGCCCTATCCCAGTGTAATTGCCTAGCTGATGTAAGTGCGAGTATGGATTCCTCTGGCTGCTGGGATTATCATCAGAGCAACTGTTGGGGCTGGCAACACACGCACAGACAGACACACACATATATACTGACAATGAGCCCAGCGCTGGTAGAGCTTATCTCCTTACCAAGACGCTTCCTCCCTCACAGAGCTCTGTTTCCTCTTCCCCATCCTTCTGCCCAGCCCTGAGCTCAGCCCAGCTGTAATTACAGTCTTATCACACACACACTGGGAGGGTTCACACAAACACACACACACATGGACACACCCGCAGACATTCATGCTTTCACTCACGCTCTTAGAAGACACGCTCGGTGTCTGAATCAAGGAGCCTTATTCAAGGCCTTCAGTGAATCGAAACTTCTGCTTTTTCTTTGCAGAGTGAGAAACGTCTCATTCTCTTGATGGATCTTTCTTTCTGTCTCTATGTCCTCCGCAGTCCGCTCTGTCTGCAAAGATTATGGCTGTAAAAGCCAGCTGACTCCAGCGAAAACAAAATCTCTTTCTCTGACAATTCTGCTTCCTAAAGCTTCCTCTTTTCCAGGCCGACAACACTGGCTGGCTAGCTGTCTCCCCTCCTACTGTTTGACAGATAAATGTCTGCGCTGTTGTCGTGGTGATGAGTTTAACATGTGTCCTACAGTCTCTCTGCTTGTCTGTCTAAATTTCTGCCTCCCCGCCTTCTTTTTTCACAGGTACACTCCTGGTTTCACACTGTTATAAATGTCTGTGTGTATTTTTGTCTGACATCTTGTCCGTCTGCTTCTTCTTTTTTTGTCTCCTAATCAAGCATTTAAAGTCGCTGCCTTACAAATTCAAGCAGGTACACCTTTGGTTTCGTGGCTACTTCCATCTCCATCATCCACCTATCTCTACTTCATCCCTAACACTTGCACCGGCGTACGTTGCATGCTGTAGAAACACGGACTTGTTGCTTTAAAGTCAGTGCAAAACACAACTTAACTAGTATAGTTATTAGAGTCACTAACATAGTTTCATTCTAGAGTGTGGATATGAACAGTAGTTAAACTCCCTTAGTGCCAGTCTTCATCCTAGCCATTACTGAAAGTTGGCACCTATTATTGTGTACTGTGTTGTAAGAGCTGCTTAGGTTTTTTGTCTAACAACCACTCACAGTCCGGCTAAGCTCTGCTCTTCTGTCCCTCGAAACCAGAAACAAAGCCGGGGGGCTTAGACTGAAGCCTTGTCTTAATAGTGCTAATAGCCGAGTGGAGCGGGAGGAGGGAAGGATGGAGGGGTGGAGGGGTGAGAGAAAGACAGTGATGGAAAAGAGAGTGATAGGAGGTCAGTGCAGGAGGCTGAGCAGGGAGGAATGTGAAAGGAAGGAAGGAAGGAAGGGAGGGAGAGAAGAGGGAGAAGGAAGGAAGAAAGGAGAACTTTGCTTGTCTCAAAGACGAGCAGAGCCAGAGGGAGAGGGGTGAGTGAGAAAAGGGACGGGAGGAGGGGGGGGTTGGTTGGTTGAAGCAGGGTGGATGAGGTTTGTTTGGTCTCCGTGCCAGCGGGTGGCATTTTGGCTGTCTGTGAGGCCTTCACAGACAGCCAGTTGCATCAACAGGCAACTGGTGTTAGTCACATCGAGCTACGTAGCTGCTCATCAGCGGAGGCCGCTTCGGTGTTGGTCGGCTCACAGACTCACAGACTCCATCCCTTAAGTGTTGAGCACACACATTATGCGCTTATATATACACAGAGAAAAAGAATAAGGGCAGGTAACAGCGTATTTGGATAGGTTGGCATTTATGTTTACTTTTACACTTACACTGTGTGACTGATAGAAAGAATTACAGTGTGAGATCGTGGTTTTGCACCTCTGTGTGCCTCGCAGCTAACAGCCCTGCACGTCTGTTTCTCAGGAATTGTTGCTCAGTTTGCCCTAATCAGTGTGTTAGGAGTGATGAGTTGCTCTAACAGAATGTGTGTGTGTGTTTGCTCTGGTGACTTTAACTCCATGAAAGCTGTCTTAATATGTTCCAATTATATGTTTATGTGTGTTATTATGTAGGGCTCTCCCGCAGTCTTGCTCAGCTCTTTGAACACAGACGCAGTGTGCGAGCGTCTCAGGCAGCTAGAAGGAATCGACCCCTCCATGCTGCCTCAGTACACCTCCACCATTAAGAAGGTACGCGTTTAAACTAAAAGAAGTTTATGTGAACACCTCATTCTTTCTTGTTGTCATCTTTGTGTGGCATTCTTTCAATGGTCACATTTATTGAAACATATAAATGCAGTGTTTTCCTTCATGAAGTTCTTGCTACTCTGTGGGCTTTTCTAGGCAATTGCATTGAATCTGTGAGCAAACCAGTCCTTTTCTTTATCCGTTGCAGGCCAATATAAATGGTCGGGTGCTCACGCATTGCAACCTAGATGAGCTGAAGAAAGAGATGGAGATGAACTTTGGTGACTGGCAGCTCTTCAGAGGAATGGTGAGACTAGATTGCTTCATTTAGGTGCCTTTACTGCAATAATATTGTGTAACTTGACATCTTGCTAAATATTGTGTGCACGTTCTCCCCATTCTTGTGCGGGTTTTCTCTAGAAGCTCTGGTTTCTCATGCTCCAGAAAAGATCCTAGGTCAATCTTGCCTTTCTGGGTCTGTGATACTGTAGAAAAAATAGGCTCTAAATCTCACGATTTTCCTTTCCTGGATAAATAAATGTTTTTAAAAAGAAAAGTCAAACTCTTGTTAACAGAAGTGGTCATATGTAGGCTGTCAGGGAAAGCATTAGTCTGCCACAAACAATATCAACTGCCCCTCTGTGACTCTGACGTATACCCAACCATGCCAGGGCCCCGCTGGTGATATTTGTTTCAGTTGTGGTTTGTGCCAGAATCCAGACAATATCTCATAATGAGACATCTCGTGTTGTGCTGCGATATTGGGATGGAGATTTTATAATCCGTATTACGAGAAAGGCGCTAGTCAGCCAGCCAGAGGTCTAGTCGGCTGAGCCGCGGCTCAAATCACTAACACATGTAGCCGGCTCCACTTCGTCAAATGTCAGTCTGTGCTCTTAATGCCAAGGCAAGAGCCCCAGATTGGTCGTGTTTTACCGGAGATCCTATGCAGGGCTTGGGTAGAAGCAGCTGGAGAGTGCAGTGGCCTTGCAGCTCCATGTAAAAACCAGTGTTGTGTTGCCAGGATGCAGCCAGCACAGCCATCTGGTTCAAGATGGCTGACTGATATCTGGATGAAGGGAGGGTATTGTCAGGGAGGGGGGGACAGCTGAGTAGATCTACTTGAGGAACAGCTCCCAATTCTGTTCTCACAAGCTTTTGTTGTTGTTGTCGCTGCCGTCTGATGTACTTGTTACATTTAAACACCCCAAAAACCAACATGCTAAGTGACTTGTTGATCACATATATTGTCCTGTATTGTTTAAGGTCATAGAACAGCGCCATGCTGAAAGCCAGGCAGCACTTCAGGATGAGTCCCGAGCTGCTAGCGAGCAGGGCAGCAGCGTGCACCTCAGGGAGCCCAGCAGACGCTCAGGGGGAGCCCAGCGCGAAACAGCCGCCTTCAGCCTCAACCTCAGCTTTGAGGAACTCAGCGGCGTGGGTCTGGAGGAGCCTGTGAGACGCAGCAACAACTCACACTGGCCGGTTAGTCTTCCTGTCACAAGCTTGTTATAGAAATATCACAACTGCGGTGTTATCAGCCAGTGTGTGCGTGGGCACATTATTTTAACACGTGCAGATGTGCAACCGTATTGAAGTTGCTACTTTTAAGCGTAACTGTTAGCGTTTTACACTTGGAAATAGTCGGACTTCAAACTGTTGAATGGCCACTTCACCAAGCCAGAGTGTTGATGGCCTCAGCAGTTTCACATAAATGTGGTTTAACCAAAAAAGAAGAAGAGCAGAGCGGAGGAAGCTGACGATGGTCTTGAAATTTGCAGAATTAAAAATACTTAGACACTGCTGCAAACCAAAAGGTGTCAAAGGGGCCCCTATTTGGTATTTTCACCTTTCTGTATTTCCAGTGTGCAAAATGTCTGAGACACATGCAAACGGTCACACGTAGAGTGAACACACATAGACTCTGCTGCTGTTTCAGATGACCTCATATCAAAAATCCAGTTGCCACACGCGGTCTTTGCTGGAAACATTCAGTTCTCAGATTTAGAATATTTCAAATGTAATGATTAGTTTCAGTTTCAAGTTTCAAAGTTTTCTAGTCATATGCACATTAGAAAAACCCGTTTCCCTGTACAGTGAAACTCTTTCTTTGCTGTACACGACAGATGCCAAACAGTATGTAAGAAATACAGTAGAAATATAAGATATGCAAAAAATAAACTCTACAAATAAAATCAATCTGAGCTACAAAAGCTCATGTACATATTTATGCAGTTTAGAATGCTGCTGTATGTGTCTGATTGCACTGAGTTTCACACAGAATAAATGCTGTTGCACTCTTGTTTTATGCACTCTTAAGTCAATAGCCCAGAACCATAAGGGAATCTGTGCTCAACACATGACAGACTCGGATAAATGTTGCACCCCAACCCAACTTTTTTCCTCATTTTTTCAGGTGGCGAATCACCGCACTTCAAGCATGTCTAGCCTGAATTCCCAGGAATCCTCTAATGACATCTGCAAGCTGACAGACAAGCAGCAGGCTGAGTATCATGATGCCTACAGGGAGTACATCGCTCAGATGGCCCAGCTGGAGATGTCCGGCAGTGGGGGAGAGAGGCCTGTTCAGCCCCACCCTGGACAATTCCTTCAGGCTGCCAGCTCAGAGGACAAAGGGGTGGGTGGACAGTCACAAGTACACTCTCGTGTTTTTGTCACCGCATCGCTGATGGCAGAAATAGCTCGTTCAAATAAGTTCCTACTGTCATGACTGGAGGAAAGTACCGTGTAGTTAACTTGTGATTTTGAAATGTTGTATTTCGCTGTACTGAGAAATGGCAGGACATGAAGTCTGAGCTGAGAAAATGGAGACCACTGCTTCTTGCATTTCATCATTATTGGCTTATATTCTTTGTTTGTCTTGGCACTAGAGGCAGAGATAGGAATCCTTTTGTCAGTGGTCTCTCAGAGGTCAGCAGCAGAGGATTCAGTATATTTTTATGTTCTCCTCATTGAAACTTCTTCCCTCTTCTCAGGCCAAGGAAGGATCTGATCAAGACAGCCGCAAGTCTTTCACCAAGAGAAGCTCCAAGACTTCTGATGCCACAGACTTTGCCTCAGGGACCGATGCGTTAGACCCCATCAGCGAGGAGGATGAAAAACTGGATCACAGCTCGTCCTCCAGGACTCCAGGCTCCAGGAAGAAAGGAGCTGGGTCATATTACCACAAGCTGCCCAATGATGAAGACTCGGGCCCAGAAGACTCTGACAACACCACACCTCTCCTCCATAAAGAGGCAAAATTTGGTGCTCTGTCTTCCCACAGCTCCAAGCCAACTGGGCTGCTTGCCAAGCCTGGCTTCCTCACCGAAATCCTCATCGATAAGAAGGACTCGTCCGATTCGGGGATGCGCTCCAGTGAAAGCTCCTCAGACCCTTCCCTGGAAGAGACTGAAGGAGACACTGGCAGACAGAGAGAAGCACTGAAGCCCAGTCTGATTGAACTGGAGCTGGAGGGCTTGGTGAAGAAGAGAGGCCCCCTACCCAGCAGCCTGAGCGGCCTGCAGGATGCCACGGTGGCCCGCATGTCCATCTGCTCCGAAGCTCCATCTGAGGCCAGCCTTATGGCCAGCAGCCCAGATGAGGGGTGGCCATCCAGCGGGGTCAGCAACCTCAACCACAGCGCCAGCAACACCACCCTTAATAACAACACAAGCAGCCCCAGCGACACCAACACTAACACCAACAACAGCCGTCAGCAGCAGGCTACCATCACAGGCACAGAGTCCGCCTGCTCCAACATCATCTCCCCAGATGTCATCATCATCCCCGGCAGCAGCACTGCCAACACCACGGCAGCCACCATCCACCACAACCAGAATCTGCGCACCATCAGCCTTGGCGACGAGAGGGAGAGCGTCCTCTAAGAAGCCACGTGTTTGTTACGCTAAGAAGGGTCACGCGAGTGTGGTTCTTGATGTTTGTATCGTGTTGCGATGAACTAGCGTAGATGAGTGTTGTGTTGTTAAGGACAAAGTCAAGGAAGAGTTTTAAGGTTTAAAAAAAGCAGCCACCTTGATTTTTGAAAAGGATAAATCTGACAGTTGATGGTTAAATACCAAAAAATGTTTGTACGGTCAAATATAGATTGTTTGTCCCGTGTGTTTATGCCGTTAGTTTGGAATTGCTGTGTGTAGCGACGGTAATGTTACAACGAAAAATACAACAAAATAAGTGTTGCTTATAGAACGGTAGCCATGACTGTGAAGAGAAAAAAAGTCTAGTGTTTCTGAGGCATTCGGCCTTCAAAGCATGTTGCGAGGTTGCTAGAATATTTCAGGTAGAACAAAGTGTAGACAGTGGTGCTGTTTTCTGTGTGATAGAAATGCATGAACTAGACTCCAAAGCGTCATATGCAAGTGTGTTTTGTGAATCAATAAACATCCTCAGTATGTGGACTCTTGAAATCAGTCTGACGGGTTTTCGTTTGTTTTTCTTCAAGTTAAATCAGCTGCTTGTGCAGTAGATTATTGTAACTCGCTGGTAAATAAGCCAGAATACGCACATTAAGTCACATTTTTAATAGCTTTCATATTTTACCTAATGATGTGGTAAGGGAAGGCAAGGAGAGGTCTCCAGTGGTAGGATTCGTATTGACCGATAGATGGCGCACTCTTCATACAAACGTGTTGCTGCCTGGTTGTACAGACACTGCCTGTCAGGTTTGAGGACTAACTTCAACACAGTAACTCTTAAAGTGTCCTTTAGGGAGCCGTTTTTATTTCTGGTACTTCTACATTTAACTGTAAATGAGTCTTAACTTGAATACATGCTTTATTTATAAATAGATTTTTCCTGGTTTGTATAAGAGTGACTGTTTCCACACTTGGAGATTTTTAAGTGTCCCTTGGGGTTATTAAAAAAATAATAATCACCTAATGGGAGGCCAAGGATTATTTGGCGGGTCAGTGGTATGGAAACATTTGAGAACCTGCTACACGGTGAGGGTTGACGTGACTGACAGTTCTCACTGCGGGGTCCATCATGTCACCAGCACGCATTAGCCGCTCCCTGTCCCCCTTTTTTTTTTTTTATACCTCAGTCCGCTTTTGATGCCTGCTTTAAAGAACAGTGGACTGCCAAATAACCATGGGTGGCGTTTTAAGGTTTCAGCGTGGCCTTTTGATTTTGAACTCCCGCCATCGTTTGACTTGGTTTATAGTTTAATTTCACAGGAATCAAGCTGATAAAGTCCAAACTGCGGACACCGGTGGGGTTTGATTAGTCAAAATCTGATCTGAATACAGATGCCTCTGGCAAGTTTTGATCTGACTCGTACTTCTGTTTTGCATTAGGGGGAAAGGGCAGTTAACAGCTCTACTTACGGAATCCAACCCATCACAGACCTATAGTTTCACCTCTTTCCCACAATTGTCTACCATTTTAAAAAACAATAGATGCTCGGCTTTTGGGTCCCACAACCTAAACCAGTTAATCCCTTTTACTTTCAGTGGCATGTGAGAAAGTAAGAGTGCAGTCAGTGCGTCCTCAGTAAGCTTTTACGCAACCGTGCCTCCAGGTCGTGTTTGCCTTGGAGAAGTGTTGACGCTGTGTTTTAAGACTATTATAGGTCACATACTGCAGGTCTGATAAGGACACTCTGTACGATTTGTTTTTCAAGCATCTCAGATGTTTTCTGTACATCCAACCCAAAGCCAACACAGATAATCTCAGCTTGTTCTGTATCTGACAAGATCATTTTACGCACTGGTTTAATATCTCCTGAACAAACAAAAACCCACCACATTTAAGCCCAACCCGAAGTGGTTCTTCCCCCAAATGAAACATATCCAAATGGCGTTTTTGATTTATTTTGTATAAAAAAGGTACAATTTACATTACTTTTATAAAAAGTTTCAGCATAATTAAGTACAACATTACACTTTTGCAGAAGTTTCAAATTCCTGCAACTATACAAGATAAACTCCCGATGAGAGTTCACAAGGTTTCATTCTTTTCATTTTAACTTTTTTTTTTTTTAAACAACGTCCAGTCCTTCATGTGCCAACAATTCTGACAAGACTAAACTTTTTACAGTAACTAACCAAGCTGTCTATTTACGTTCCCACCTCCGCAAAAAAAGCGAAGACTTCAACAAGGAGGAGAAGGACAGGAGGGGGGGGTGAAGAGGGAGGAGGAGGGATGGGGTGAAGTCGGTAGTGGTGGTGGGGTGGGGGATAATCCTTGTGACAATCTCGTTTTTCCTCCCGCTGTCGGGAATGTAACGCGCCTTCCATTTCCAGAAAGGACCCACAAATAATAATAATAAAAAAGTCTTAAGTTAAATAATAATGAAGTGTCCAAACAGAAAACACATCACATAAAGATTGTCCCATAATAAGCAAAAGTCTCTTGATTTCAGCGTCAGAAGAGGAGGGAAAAAAAACAAGAAAAAAATCCAGGCCTGGAGGACAGAGGTTGGAGGTGAGGGAAGGGAGAGAGAGGGGGGTGGGGGGGGAGAGAAGTCCTGCTCCCCAGGTCCTGTGTGTGTTTTTACGTCTTGACCAAACACCTGCAAAAGATTGAGAAAGAGAGGCGTGTTTAGAAAATGCAAACAGGGCAGAGATCCGGACAGACTGGCGCCAGGGAGGAAGCCGCAGTTTTTAACATTTAACCAAACACTCCCAATACTAAGCAAACCCTGCGCTCCAGATGTACACACACAGAAAGAGAGAGGGGGAAAGGAGAGGGCGCACGCACACACAGGCAGACACACACACACACACACACACACACTTCTCGCACAACTTCAGCCTACAATCTGGGGAAGAATCAGCGTAATTGCCGCTCAGCTGGCGCCTACCCACTTCTTGTACCAATTATGTGCAGACATCGTAGTAGCAGTAATCCAAACAGCCATTATTTTCCTGTTGCAGATGCTCTTCATTATAGACACAAGAGGGTATAATACAACCCTGACGATTGCTACTTATATACAGTAAACCAAGCAGCCTGGAGCGAATACCTTGCCACTAAACTCCAGCGCGAAATATCAGTCTGCTATGTCTTTCCACACAGCAGATGAGACACGAAACGGTTCGATCAATCTGTGACACACTAAAGTCTCGAAGAAACCAGTGATGTGATCTTTAATTTTGTTTCAGATGCGCTTTGTAACTAATAATAATAATAATAATAATGATAATAATAATAAAAATGTACCCAAGTCGTGCTTGCCATAACAGACGCCCCAGTGTTGCATCGCATTCTCATACAAAAACATTAGTGGGACCATTACAGCAACGTGAGACGACATTCGCGGTGGAACAAATGGATGGGTAAATGGTAATTCAAGCCCATTCTGCTCCAGCAGACTGGGAGACAGGCTGTAGCGGAGCCTAAAAGCCCTGGACAGAATGCAGCAGCAGACATGAGGACAGCCTACTTACCGCTTTAACGATGCAGAGTCCGGCTGTCATCTGTCATCAGCTCTGATGGCAACTCCGGGGACTGAAAACAAACAAACAAACCGACCAAATGTTAATTCTTTACGCAGTATCCGAATGATGTGTCTGGCGTTTGCAACAGTGTTATGTAGGTCAAATCTCTTCCTCATCTGATTCTGAACAAAAGGAGGAAAAAAAAAAATATATAACATGCCATTTCCCCCCCTCCTCCTTTCCAACAAGCCATTTTGTGAGTTACGCATAGGCTACAAAGGCGCACTGCTTATGCGCGCACATGAAAAAAAGAAAAAAAAAAATCCACCAAATCTTTCTCTCACAACACTCTGGACTGTCGCTTTTCAATTAGGATACGCGCTCAGCTACAGTGTAATTACCTGTAATGACAAGATGCTGATATCTGTGTTGAGGGTGGTCAAAGGAGTCCTGGACGGAGTCTGCCCCGGCCGGGAAGGGTGATGCAGGCTGGTTAGTGCGACACTGGAGTCCAGCGCAATCTGCAGGTCCAGGATGTAGTCGATGACATGCTGCAGGATTTCCATCTTGCTGACGTTCTTGTTCTGGGGGATGCTGGGCACCAGCTCCTTCAGCTTGGAGTAGCAGTCGTTCATGTTGTACAGCAGGCTGAGCGGGTCATCCACCGGGGTCTTGCTCCGAGAGATTCCCAAGGAGTGCTCTGATAAATTCACGCTGTTTTTCCGGAAGGATCGCACGGGGCTTATTGCTTTCATTTTTGTAAGTGTTGAGCGAGAGGGTTTGCTTGTGTCGGATGTCTTGCTTCTATTAAGTCCTGTGATTTGCCAGACGATCTGCGATCAGACTGGATTACCTAGCTGTCAGTGTGGTTTATATAGCCAGTAGGCTGGGCATGCGGCACGGGCGGGCCAAACGCGCTGATTGGGAGCTGCTAACATGTCACTCAAATTCCTTTATACCCTCTATTGGCGCTTCTCATTCAAACCCCACCCCCTTTCCACCAGGTTACCAGTGGCAACGCATGTTGGAGGCGGAACCCAGAGGGCGCTTCAGCAGCTCCGGTGGGCAATTTGGAAAATTAAGCCCTTACCTGTTTCTGATCAAGAAAATTAATGATTCGCATGGATGTCAGTTGACAACGGCAAGGCTCGAGCACCTTTGCCTGCACGTTTTAAATTTGACCCTATAGATTTGCGATGGGCGTCGAGCTTCAGTGGGTTTAGAAAGGTGTATTTAAAATTCAACATAAACATAAATAAAGGAGATCTTTGCAAGAGTTTATCAGCTAATCCTATTCACGGAACACCATCAAAGTCCTCATCAGCCAGCACTTATTTTTCCTTCCTGCATCAGCGCATTCAGCTGTGGGTTTGAAGGTGTGGAGCAGTGATGATAGGGACCGTGTCAGGCGCGCCTGATGATTCTTAATTCACACCAGCCCGGACCGGTGTGAAGGCAGGTTCCTGCATGAAGGCGAACAATAAACTAAAAAGTGGAGAACTGAAACAGCTACCACCAGAAAGAAAAAAATGTTCAGACCAGTCAAAGTTTTTTTTTTCTTTCTTTCCTTTAATTGTTTTGTTTGTTTTTACGCATGAGGAAACGTATCCATGTCCACCCAATATTATGGATGTTTGTTTTGTTTTGGTGGCAGAAATATACAGTTTAATTAACTAACGCACTTAATAACTGATTAAAATGTATTCACTGTATTCACTGACGCCAAGAGTCTGTAAAATATTTCACAATAAAGTGCATGTGTGTGCGTTAGACATGATGCGCGACAGTTGCAATCAGAGGGAAAATTATCAGTCGATTTACTTCAGCGACTTTTCCCCACAG
Source organism: Oreochromis aureus (assembly GCF_013358895.1). Lineage (NCBI taxonomy): Eukaryota > Metazoa > Chordata > Actinopteri > Cichliformes > Cichlidae > Oreochromis > Oreochromis aureus. Next base: position 18,265,052 of record NC_052960.1, on the reverse strand, counting down.
TTCTATTAAACTGTAGTAATCCAAGGCCTCGTGTTTAGACCACTTTCACGTTGGAGATGTGTCTTTAGTAAAGACCCAGTGCACTTCGGCACAGCAGAGTGCAAATGTAGCTTTTACATCCACACACGTGAAGAGGCGATTAACTACAATTGACACTTTAATGTTTTCTGAATGAGTCATTTGTTAGCAGGAATTACACGCTTCATTCTTCGGCTGGAGGTGATGGGGGCTGCTTGATACTGCACTAAGTAATTGCCCCCAGGGGCAGCTGAATGTGATGTGCGCGATTTTGGCACTGTGGATCAAATTTGCTCCAGATGACGCGTTTCAGTGTACTTTTAAAAAGACGACGAAGCGGTCAGCCTTCGTATTTTCAGTTTATTGAAATATAGGCCTAGTAATTTGGCAAGGCAATTTGGTTGAAAGGAATAATCAAAGAAAACCCCAAAAGTCAAAAGAATCCACTTTCTACAGCTTAATGGACCACAAGAGAAGCATTTCAGGGGTGGATCCTGATGAAAAAGCCCAAGAAGGCTGTTCACCCATGGCAAAGAAAGACGCTCTAGTCTATAATAGTCGAAGCTATGCAAAGGGTTTGAGTCCTGAAATGCTTATAAAAAATATATATACATATATATAAATATATATATCAGAGAAATGTTTTCCGGGATCACAAAATCCGGTGAAACACCATCTGTGCCATTGTTTTGCGCGCGGTTCAGTTCACGGACAGCTTCTCCTTCAGCTGTCTGACGAGCCTGATTTTTTTTTATTCATTTCTAATATAATCTGGAACTCCTGCAGTCTGCGTCCACATCTGGTGCAATAGGATTTTTCCATTTTCTCCCCTTCATCCTTTCGCTCCCACAGCTGTGTACATTTCGCTCTGCGCCTCTGACTGATGCCTGACAGACAGGTGATGAATTGGCGCAAGAGCACGTCGGTACAAAGCCGAGCGAATCACCGGCAGCAGGAGCAGCAGCAGCCGCAGCCTCACCCTGCCTTCCCTCTTCCCTGTTTCTCCTTTCTCTCCTCTCTCTCTCTCCCTCTCTCTCCGTCTTTGGAGCAGACTCTCTGGCGCCGGCGCCGTGACGTCACCCCATTCACAGCAGCCCTCGAGCCAGCCCTCCCGGCGCCGCCGAGGCGGTTTCCATAGAGACGGGGTTTCGGGGATGTCAGTCAGAGGTGTTTCTCAGCTGATCGAGCCGGGGCCCGAATCAGGGAAGCGTTAACACCGGGGACGGGTTTGGGTCTCCGGAGGAGTCTGCTTTGGTGGTGCTTCGAGGGGCCAGCGGATTATCTCATTACAAATCTTAAAGAAGAAGAACAAGAAGAAACCACTAAAGGAATGTGACCAAAGCCTCTGTAGTATGTAGAAGAAAGTCTCGTAACTCCGCAGCCATGCTGAAACACATCTGGGCCCTTATTTGGGCGGTTATTTTAAAGCATTATCTAAAATAGCCCATTTTTAACTTTCTGTAACCAAATGGATGAATCACCAATCAAATCTGATTTTAAAAACTCATAAATAATATCTGTCTTTGTCCCCGAAATAAAGCAAAGTTCTATTGGAGATTCTTCGAGTGCCGTGTCCGCTCCTATAATGCCTCTAGTGTGACTAAGTAGCCTACATTTACTCGCTAATAGAGGATAAGCTTACAGGTCCGTATTTATTTGATGCTACTTCTGCTGCTTCTCCTCCACTACATCCCAACCCGCAGGGAAATACTGTAGACATACTTTTACTCCATTAGGCTATATTTATCTGACATCTATAGTCACTAGTTTAAGGATTAAGATTTTCCACAGGAACATTAAAGCCAAAGATAGATTAAAACCCAAGTGAATATAAAATAGCTTGATTAATCTTCATCTTATAACAGATGAATCACTCATAATGATCCACGGATGCCGCTAAATAAGAACACTTGCATATTTTATGGAGTATGAATATGCTTCTTACTTTCCTAAGACTTCATGCATGCTGTGACCTTAGTGACTATTTCAGTGCATGATTGGAGATTTTAATTTCTTTTTTTCTTTTTTCTTTTTTAATTTTATTTCTGAGTGTCTTTATGAAATGAATTCTTTTTGTATTTTCATTTGCACCAAACTTTATATTGTTAATGGTAACAAACGGTCAGCATCTTCTTTCTGTTTTCTGTGATAAGGTGTGGGTGTGTGGGAAGAAACTAAATTCAGGCCTATGTTTGGATTGATTGATTTTTAATTGCAAAACCTAACCAGTCTTTTTTCTTTTACTTTAAGGTATTCTGTTTCTTTTCTACTATGAAGCTCATACTTATTTCCATATGTGGCTGTATGTCTTGTTCTCAACCACAGTGTCAGAGTTCATGCATCACCTTGCGAAGTGCAGGGCAAGAACCTGCACAGAAGTTTGTGAGCGCACAGTCAGACTTTTAGAAACATGCCTCTCGGGCTCAAGCAGTACTGCAAAACTTTTCTCAAATTTCTCTAAAATAACACAGTGTTGTAACTCAGAGAGATTATCCAATCTGAGCGAACAGAATAGTAAAAAAAATAATGAAAAAATAAATAAATAAATAAATAAATCCTCAATAACCAACTTTCTTTCAAATATCAAGAGGAGGATCACAAAATAATGTTCAGCACCCAAAGCGGAGATTCGGCCGGGCTGAAGTGCGCTCTACAGCCCGGCGTCACGCAGACTGTGCTTCGGTGAACTTGTTGATCCTGCTCCCCTCTCCCTACCTAACTCTCAGGGTAAAAAGATGAAGCTGGCTCTAAACGATGTGCCAATCGTCTCCTGGTGCCAATACTTTAATCACGGGAAACGCAAAGAAATGAACTTTTTGTTCGACCTTGCTGCATGCAGTGAATCACAGTGGAGGCTAGAGTATCCTCCCCGTGCGCCTAAAAGTTAACCAGAACGGCGACTGTTCTTTAGTTCTCGTGATAACAGCAGAAATAATAATAATAACAGTAATAATAATACTAATACTAATAACAATAATTTAAAACAACAAAATAGGAGAAAATGTTATAATATCCCTCCACGGCTGATATTATCGACCCAAGCCGTGTGATGGAGAGGGTTAAAAGCGCAGAGAAAACGCCGATGATTAAAAGGCTTTTTTTTCTTTTTCAAACTCGTAATTTCTCAAATGTGGGTTTGATCGTACAAACCGCGCGCTCTCTTTTTTCTTTCCTAACACTGAATTCCTCCTTTTGCAATTCCGAGTCCTCCGACGTGACAACAGCCGAGTACACCGCAAGTAACACTTTGCTCTCCACCGTCCCTCAGTACCGAGCGCTCTCCCCTTCGACACTCTTCTTCGTTGGGCTGCCACGCGCCTGTCGCGTGGAGGAGTGTACACATCAAACAGTGGTGCAGTGACTCTTTAAGCAGCGTCTATTCTGCAGGGCGGGGTTTGCTAAAATAGGCCCACACCCCCAAACGCTGATGTGACGCGGTGGGGTGAAGCGTGATCAGCCCCCGAGTCACCTCTAGCAGGGTAAAGGCTTTCTTTTGCATTTATTGCAGCTGAGCTGCAGACTCCACCCGGGATCAGGCTCATCGTCAAGTAATCTGCACATTAGCTTTTGAGTAAACCTGTTAATCAATAATAAGACAACAGCAGCTTACAAAAACCACCATTGTGATTTTTTGTTGATATTTTTGCTCAAGAGCAGATTTACTCATTATCAAAAGAGCTGTTGAATCATTTTCTTTCAAATTCACTGGACTCATTGTTTTAGCTCAGTGCAGTAGATTAACTAAAAGGTTATGTGAGACACACTAAGTAGTCAGCCCACATTTGTGACTTGATTATATGAAATACTAATATGTTTGATATTTTTTTAAGATCAGAGAGACTGTTGCATTGATTTAACTGGCAGCTGACTAAAATCCTCCAGCCTGTTGCTTTCCTTGTCTTCCAGTCCACCTCCTGCCCATCTTTTAGTCTGTCCTGTGGTCCAGATGGGACTCTCTCTGCTCTCTGAGCAACGGCCATGCCTGGCTTTACTGTAACGTGAGAGGCTGTGGCCGCATCACATGCAAGCGGGAGGCACTGGGAGAGATGGTGGCCAGATTGGTCTGGGAGACAAAGGCACCATGGCTGTCCAAGTGCCTTCCAGGCTGGTGGTGGAGTGGCCACTCCAAGCCTCCCTGGAGGTCGGCCTTCCTCTTCTGCTTCTCCCCAACACACAGCTGGCTGGAGGAGAAGAAGTGGAGGATGGAGATGGACAGTTGAGCTGCAGCAATATGATGTGCATTGTGCTACCACCTACATCTATAGTTTAAACCGTTCAAGCAACTAGTCGTGTAAAGTTAGAACTCCACTTATTTTCTGCTGAACCGCTTGGCTCCTTTGGACAGAGAAACAACCACCAACCAGTTGGCAGTGTGAAAAAGTTGGCTGCAGTTTAACTTTTAGGCAATATTGCCCGTTGGCATACAATCACACGCTAACATTGCTGTGTCGCCCACCTATCACTGCGGTACAGCTGTCACTGCAGCTAGCAGTCTGCACCCCCGTAATCAGATATCTGCATATCTCCACTTTCACACAGGGAGTATGACAGTGTGGGTTCTAGTAGAATATTGTTAAAAGATGATTGTGGAAATGAGATTTTTTTTTAATGCAGCTGGGAGAAGAGAGGTGAGCTGGTGTGTGAGTGGAAATTAGGAGTTGGGATTGCTTATCTGTCACACCTACACGCATGTAACAAAAATGTTTTTTTAAGTCAGCGTCAACGTGTGGCGTTAATGACCACTAGTCAGTTACTGTTAGGATGTGACAGGTGCGGGAACAGTGTAATATCATTGTGTTCGTCATTTTTAAACTGATGAAGTTTGGGGCTGTTTCAATCCCAGGGTTCAGTTTGTCAGGTTCCTCTATTCCAAGGGGAATTGAGAATGTATATGAGACCTGAAACTAGGTTCTGATACCACCTAGCCCTCAGACTTCTTGGATTCTGTGGTAATGCCGTTGTGCGTGCTTGTCTCGAAGATGATATGTGTCAAAAAAGCCATTTTGGTTAAATAAGCTTTAGCCTTGCATGAATGGTCCCCTATTTTCATCCACGACACCAAATTTCAGTAAAGTTATCACTGCCGTTTTGCAAGACATTCCAGGAACTAGAGCAATCTCTTCACAGGGACCATTTCTAATAGTGGACAGAGAGCTATCAACTGTATCATATCATTTTTCCTCAGCAGACCTTAAGAGTTCAAGAGTTCAAGTTTGTTTTTCTTTATGGATTGCAAAAGCAAGTCTTCGAATCTTTGGAAACATGCTGAAGCAATGTGCAAGAGAAAACCCAGTTAAAGTTTAAAGGGGTTTGTTGAAATAAGTCTAGAAGCAAAACAAAACTGGAGCAAACCATTAAGAAATGGATTCGGCATCTGAGCTGCAGCTGTTAACATTTTGGGCCAGGAAGCACATCATTAACGAAAAAACCCCAACAACTAAAAACTAAAAATAATACAATAACACAAAATGTAAAAAATGTTACCACGATTAAAGCTGAAAGATATTTACTGAACCATGTAGGGTCATGTTGGTACAAAATAGCAGTCTAAAATTGTTCATTTTTAATCCTTTCAATAAAAAAGACAATCAGCTGTACCACTGTAAAAGACCAAGGAGGTTGTTTCAACATCGCATCTTCTACAAGGATCATCAGCTGGACAGGATGCTAGATTTGTCTGGGACGTGTAGGTTACTTTACCACAATATTTAACCATGAAGAGCATATTTAGAACCTTAATTTGCTTGGTTTATTCTCAGACCACCGCATGCATATAAACTCTACAAAAATGTCTTTTTTTAGTTAAAAGAAAAAAGTCATAGCTGGAGTCATGTTTGTGTTCAATACACTGCACCAAGCAACATGAATCAAATAGCAATTTAGACTTAGTCAAAAGAATCTGATTCCTTTTTGATTTATATTTTTAAGTTACACGACCTTATGCTTGACTGCTGCGACACACTCCGACAGGAACACAAGAAGAAAACATTTCGGACTGACTTCTTTCTTTTGCAGAACTCTGTTTCCTTCAGCTGTATCTCTTAGTTGCAGCAAAGCCCACTTCCTTCTAACCACAGTCATCTTGCTCTTACTCAATCTTTATCTATTTATACAGCAGAGAAGGAAGAGAGAGTTAATGTAGGAAACACACTTATTTCTGTAAAAACAGGTCAGCCCTGTTTGATACATTACATGCTCCTATACATTCACTGACCACCGGTACACCACCATAAATACATTTTGAAAGGATGTTGTAGACTATGTATTCATATTTGCAATGGACCTGTGTACCCCACCTCTCACCCCATGCCACCTTCTCATGCCAGTAAAGTGATGTTAATTCCTGTTTGCATTTTGTTGTCTTAAAAGTTGTCCGTTTTAAAGCTGCTACGGAGAATTACATCATACGGAATGTAGTGGCTCCATCGCGTAGTGGTTAACACCTTCGTCAAGCACGCCAAAAAATCCCTAATTTCCTAATTTGCAACCTGGAGGGCAGACAAAACATACCAATTCCAAAAAGTGCAGTACCTCGAATGGCCACTCGACCCTGGCTCCAAAAGTGAGTTATTCGACTCCCACTTACAGACTCGTCTATGGCAATAACAAAATTCTCTGTTAAATGATAAATGGCTTGTTTTGAGGGTAAAAACAAAAAAACTGCCCAAAAAGTCTGTATGTCGTTTAGCGGCAATTAGCAGGTATCTGTTTCTAGAGAGTCTATAGATGCGCAATTTTATCAAGCTTGTTTGCATTTCCTGGTAATGTAGCAGTCCATCAATACTCTAGCTCAAATATGGTAACTTTTCGTAACGTAAAAACCCCCAGCATGCCGGTAGTAATGATACTAAACTGCAGCTAATAAACCCAAAAGTTACAAACCAGTAGATGATGTCATGATGGCTCTATCTGTAATACAGTTGTGGTTAGAAGTCCACATACACTCATCATGGGCATGAATGTTATGGTAATTTTAGGATTTTAATGATTTCTTTCAGCCTTTTCTAGGGTGGACTATAGCATTCATCTTTAATGACTTTAAAAACAAGAATTAGGTGCACAAGTTTGGATTTATTCTGGATTTTCTCTACTACACACAGGGTCATACAGTCCTGTAATAAGTTGAACCTCAATCAGATGCTTTTTGTAGCCATCATCAAGCTTATAGCAGAATTCTGGCTGGATATTTGATCACTCTTCTTGGCAGAATTGGTAGAGTTCATTTAAATTGGCTGGATTCCTGCCACAGACACAGCTTTTAAGCGTAATGCACAGATTTGAGGTTGGAGCTTTGGGAGGTCAGCTTAATGTTAGCCTGCTTTATCAATTTCACAACCAGTCTTGATGTGTGTTTGGGATCATTGACCTGTTGGTACAGCCAAGTCTCAACCATCTAGCTGTTGCGTTAAGGTGAAGATGAAGGTAGTCCTTGAACCTTCCTGTTGTTCTGAGCATTGATCAATCCAATGAGTGGTGTCAAACAAATCCTTTTTATGCTGGCAAAGAGAAACTAGCAGTTTTAGCCAATCATGATCTTTAAGGAGAAATGAATAGGCCTTGACAAGTCAAAAGACATTTTAGCATGTTTAGCATAATTTTTTAAAAGATTTAAGAATGTATGCATGAAATAGTCTGACTCGAGCGTCAAGGAAGGTGGCAGGTAAGCAGACTCAGCAGACATTTCGGGTTCCCAGAGATAAGCAATTTATTTACAGTTACCTCCATCATATTTAAAACTTAACAAAACTTAACAAAACTTAACAAAACTTAACAAAACTTAACAAAACTCCCAAATAATTTAGTAACACAAAAGATCTTAACACTCCTTCCTCCTCCTCCTCTGAATCAAGCAGAGACTGACTATATATAGGGCTATCAATTTCCCTTCAGGTAGTCTAGCCAGTACCACTAGCTTGAGCTGAGGAATCTAAAACTCAACACAAATAACTGAGAATTACATAAAGCTCCCCACTCGTCTGATTAACACATTTATGCAACTAAATTGCTCTATATAAGAAAAAATATTCAACAAATCCCTTCGTATCCCGAAACAAACAAAAGGAAGCATTCCTATGGTAAAAGAAACCCCTCCTCTTGGTTTAACCCGCTGATGTCAGACATGACATCATCAGTGCTTTAAAAATCAGGAAATGCTGGGCGGGCCTTTCCTCACACCTGACCTACACAAAGACTGAAAACGAAAAACAACGTGAGTATGCACAAATTCTACAACATAATAAAATATAAAGCAACATGTAACTGAGTTTGGTTTGCAGGCAACATAATGCTTACACAAACAAACCCGGGATAGTAAGTGCAGCAATGTTACTTTGACAATAACAAATCATAGCGAATAAATATATAGAGAGAATAATGTGCAAAAAGTCACTTCTGGGGCAAGTGGAGAGTATTTCAACTGCTCATTCACTTTGTCACAGCATGTATATATTTGAGGCAATTATATTGTGGTACAGTTCATAATTGTCCACATACTTTGATAAAACAGTGTGAGCAATGCTGTAGACAACACATGGGAAAATATGTGGCGAATGCTTTTGGACACATCTTGGATTCACATAACTCATGCTTGTGTTCTCCACTCATATTGGTATCTGACGCTTTGATTTAAGATTTGTAGAGATGCTTAAAGAAAGCAGACGTCAGCTGTGTTAAACATCTGTCTGCAGGGCTGTGGACCTGTGGTCGTGGGTCCCCGTGTTTCAGTGGGCTGCTGACGTTGTCTTGTCATGCCTCACATGCAGATTTGCTGCTGTAAGCACACTGAAGTGCTCAGGTGGATCATTGAGAGCCAGTGCTTTTAACTGATCACAACAACAAAGGTTCTCACAGCCCTAATCCTCTTTGGCTCTTATCTCTCACCCCTCCTCACCCGTCACCCATCTCATCGGCTCACACAGGATCAGACCTACCAGTGGACTTTCTCATGCCTTTCTCTTTTGGTGTACCCTTAATATCCCCATCACTTTCTCGTTCTCGTTCCTCTTAGATTATCTATCTCGCGATGCTGACGCTGTCTTCGCCTTTTAAAAAAAATCTTTTTTCTCTCTTTCACAATTTTATCGCTTCTTTCCCACCAAGGGCATCTGGGTCTTAAAGGACCCTCTTTACCCTTTGACTAACAAAAGCTGAGTCACTTTTGAAATGAAGAGCAAAGTCTTTGAATGACACTCGCTAAGCCCCATTTGAAGAGAAGTTTCAGTCTCTTATCGACAATAGCTTCACCCCTGTGTGTCGACTATGATCAAGCATAAGGCGTTTCATTCAGGATGGTGGGAAACTAACCAAAAAAAGCAGCCGAGAGAAAGCGTTTGAATGAGAACTTCCTTAAGCTGTGGCATCTTTACGTCTTTGTGATGTAATTACATTAAATCCTCAAAAAACCTGCTGTGTTTCACATTGCCACTAGTTTTTACTTCCTCTATATGACAAGCTCCAGCACAGCTAGTCCCAGCCAACAGGTTAATGTGGCCATTTACTTTTATCTCAGCAGAATGAATCAACCTTTAAAGGCTATTACTGTTATTAAAAATGCCCCAGAGGGAGCAGCTATGGCTTGTGTATTTCCAGGGTTTGTGTATGTGTTGCAGTTAGGTTTAGATTATTGGGACTTATTGGAGTAACAAGCTAATGGAATTAAGGTGCTGGATTTCATGCACCGTTGCCAAGATTCAGCATTAAAAGGATGTGTGCTGAATAAATAGTGCTTTAAGTAGATGAGATTCCGACACGGCAGAGATTCGCTTGTCAGAGCAGCATTGTTTGCTTGGCTCCTGAGCCAGTGAAACTGTCAAGTGTGCTGCTGGCCACGGATAGATGGATGGATGGAGGATTCAGAAAGCGGATTTCTCTTCTTAAAGTGCATTTTTAGAAGTTGAAATTGACAAACTCTTCAAATGCTGAGAGCAAAGAAACTTTTCCTCTCACATGTAGCTTTCAGAACGCAAAGGCACGAAATGGCTCTGAAAGGAACTGCTGGAAGCACACCTAAAGACACCAACACCCTCCATAGACGAGCAAAGGTTTCTATACAGATCTATATTTGCCAGCTAATTACGTACATGAAAAGCAGAATCAAAATGAAATCCAAATATTTACCAAAATAAACTCGTGTTTTGTTTCATTTCTCCGTCAGCTGTGCCAGAACAGAGTCCTCTCCATTACAGATAATTCATCTGATGTTTGTGTTTGTTGGTGGATTAGCTGGGAGGCGTTGCTGTTGGCCCAGGCTGTAAAACGCTCTCATCTGTATTTTAATGGACTAAGAAGCAGTGGGAGGATGTGGCTCCGTGCCACAATTTCACAGTGAAAGAGAGGATCGTATGTAGCAGGTAATCTATTTGTGAGAGTGTTTTATCCGTATAAATGGAATTAGTGGCTGGTTTGACGACACATTAAAAAGGCAACGTTGAGTTCGTGTGCGTGCGCCTCTGTGCTCGGGGAGCCATATTTGATCGACCCTAATTGGGATTTCAGTGCAAAAATCTGTCTTTGCTTTAATGATGCTCTGGATGTGATGAAAAATCCCCCCCCCCCCAAAAAAAAGAATAAAAAAACAAAGGCATTGAAATCATAGTGCAGCTAGACTAAAGTAAAAGTGGATTCATGAAACTGCAGATGAAAGGCCTACAGATGTATGTAGATGGATGTATGAAGCACCGCTGGCTGCAGGATGCACTTTTGAAGGTTTATCACAGAAAAAGCTCTAAATTTAATTAAGAAAAAACCCACCAGTCCACACCAGTTTCACAATAAGATGAAGCAATTGCGCAGAGAACCTGTAGCTGTTTTCTTTCCCAGCGAGTGTTTTAAAGCAAAATGACAGCATGCGAGTATCACACAAAGTCATGCATACACAAATACACACACGGAGCTTGCAGATGGTAGGGTCTCTCCTACCCGGCTCTTTGTAGCCCTGTCACAGTTTGAGAGGAGGAAGAGAAGCCTTGTCTTTTATCATGCTCTGAACGCAGCAGTGTTGACATTGGGATGGCACCTAATTAGGTTAGGCCCAGCACAGCATGCATGGTTAACTAGGCTGGCCTAGGCCTCGGGCTCCACAGATCCCAAGGTGACTGGCACACTACAGCGGGAATAATACCTCGGTCTACTAATGTACTTTTAACGTTATCCATCTTCTAAAAATATTACGGCAATAAATACACATGGACACAGTTATTCTCCATGCCCTTCTGCAATTAGAGGGAAACACTCAAGAAAGCACAAAAGTTTGATCTACCAGTTACAGTTCCTCTTAAAAAATATTTGCATGAAACAGCTGCTAAACTTTCTCTTTTTTCTGCTATCATTAGGGTCTTCTTTTTTAGCTCCTCTAGCAGTAATAACAGCTGAAAGTAGCAGTCAGAATATCAGATTATAAACGCACCAGTTAGTGGCCACTTCAAAATAAAACTGCTCTGGATCATAGTACTGTAGAGTACCTTAGAGCTCGGATCTTATGCTTGGGAAAGGCAGATGAAAAGTCTTGTGATCGTAGTTAATATTTGCAAGACAAAGTCTCTGAGAAAAATTTGCAGAGGTATGGTGTCAGGTTGTTCAGTAGGGCTTTTTGAAAGCATGTGGTGTTTATAGACTAAGACATTTCATTTTAAAGCCTTTTATGTTTCCTATCGGCCAATGACAAAGGACCAAGCAGGGTTGCGAGAGCCTGACAGTAGCTCTGTTTGGGTTTAGTTTCACAGTCGTCTTACTTCCCCCAAGGGGCTGTGTTTTGTAGCTTCATTAACAGTTTCCTTGCGTGGAATCCCCTTCTCTGATTCTATTTCCGCTTTATCGCCTTTTATGCCTCATTAAAGTGAGATGGTCAAGCTGAAAAAGGGATGTGAGCTGAAAAAGAGGATGTGGTGTCTGGGAGTATCCAGTGTCCCTGCTGCCATGTGACACTGGTGATTTAAAAGTGACACACTTTGACTCATTTCTGTTTCAGCGTCAGCCCTGACAGAGATGGAGATCTCTACGTGTAGCGCGAAACTGGCAAGAGAACATCTTGGCCACTTAAGGTCACATTAGCTCCTCACAGGTGTGAGGGAATCAAATGAGATCATTTGAATGTCTGAGAGTGGCTACGGGGAGGAGAGGAGAGTGTCTGGGCTGCTTGTAAAGAAAGACAGAAGGCGAGTGCTGCAAAAGGAGGAGGAGGGAGAGTAATAGGAAGAGAACAGGAGGGAAGGAGGAGGGGGTGTCCGGTCATGCTCAAGCCCGGCGTCTTTGAGAGAGAAGAGGGGAAAGACACTGGAAGAAAGAGGGGGAAAAAGAAAGGAGAACGCTTTGCAAGCCACCCAGGCTTCATTACCATGTCAATCTGAAGAGAGAGAGATAGAGAGGGAGAAACAGGCCGGCCAGGGCCCAGCAGTGGGGCCGGATCCATATGGTGCTGCCGGCTCTGGAATGAATAGTGAATGGAGCGGCTGGGCGCTGGGCTGCTGGAATCTGCCTCCAAGCCTTTGTGAACAGGATGACCAAAGACAAGAGGGAGCTCTGCAGATGGCCCGGGCTATAAATAGGTAGCTAGTCTATCTCCGTGCTGTCACTCTTCTTGTCTATCTGCCTCTCAGCTTCCCCTCACACCACCCCACATGCTGCCAGGCCCCTGGACACCACTAAACCCAGGAAATAAAAGCCTATGGTTGCATGCCTGTACGATAGGGCCACCGGCCCGGGAATCTAAGTAGCGGAGCCGCCCCTCTCTTCAAACATTTATCATTCAGATTTGTTAAAGATACAGGAGAGGTGCGGGACACCTTGTGTGGCGAAGTGTGTGAGTGCGGTCTAAAAGAGAGAGTTGCTAAGTTGCTCAAACACAAGCTGGGGAAGGCAGTGAGATTGAGCAGTTGTGTTTTCTGTCCAAACTTCTCGCAGATGGACTTTAAAGTGAGTGATAAATCCATGTCCAGATTGAGGGTCCTTTTGTCATTAAACTAAGCCTTAGCACTGCTGTCCATCTGGCTCTGCGCATGTGTATGTGCATGTTTGGCTGTGTGTGTGTGTTTGTGTGTGTATGTGTGCGCACACTGGACATGATCCGGTAGTGGGAAGAGCGCTACAAGCGTTCCTTTTAGAGTCTTGCTGACTGTAGCGCACTATACGCTAGCCTTCTGCTCTAATGTTGTACATTTTCTTTCTTTTCTCTGTCATGAACACACACACACACACTCACACACACACACGCACGCACACTCTTACTTTACCCCCCAGTTCTTGTAAACACATCTCTAAGCCGGCATGTGCTTCGTCTGTAACAGCCCCAGACTCTGAGGTGCCTGATCTGTGAGCCAAAGATAATTGTTAGGAGTGATGGAGCTCAGAACCAGACCTGTGGAGACAGAGCAAGAGATGACGTGTGTGTGTGTGTGTGTATGTGTGAGAGAGAGAGAGAGAGAGAGAGAAAAGTAACCCACACACACAAACACAGTCAACCAAGTGGCCTGGATGGCTTACGTCTGGACCACACAGAGCAAAAGGCATCCGTCAGGCTGGTGTTGCATAAAAGCTATGGCGTCAAGGCTGGGTGGCACCAAAGTAAGAGAACGACAGAGAGATAAAGAGAGAGAGAGAGAAGCAGACAGAAACACAGACAGACAGACAGTCAACCAGAAAGAGCTCTTTCCAAATTCACCAGGTTTCTGTAGCATCCAATGGGCTGCAGAGTTCCAAGTTTTATTGTTTTATCCAGTTGGAGTTGCATACCAGCTGCTGGCTCTATGTACTGTATGTGTGTGCGTGTATTTGTGCATAATGACTGCGCTCTAAACAACCTTCTGACATGTAATGGCTCTCTTGTGGTGAAAGCAGCCAGGTGCTCACCGCAGGCGACATCACCGGGTCAGCTGATGATGTGAGACACAGACTTGACTTGATGACATCATCGCCCTACTTCTCATATGTGTGTGCGAGTGTGTTTGCAGTGCGAAAACTAAGACATTAAATCTACCGAGAATATTAAAAAAAACGACATTTTGGAAATTTTTCCAAAAGCTAACTAACAGATAATTTCATTTTTTTCTGATATGCATACGTAAAAAATAGCTTCACGATATCTTGAAGCATTTCATATTTCCACCCCTTCTGAAGAGAAAATGCTTTGGAAACCATGTTCTCCCCCTAATAGTACTGTTTTATGTCGAAATTAAACATTTAGAGATGGAACAATAAATATTTTAAGACAGAATATGAGAATAAATGCCTTGTTAAGACATTTTTTGCCTCATTTTCCCCCTCTTTTTTATGGCGAGAAACTCCTTCCCAGTAGAGGCCCTCCATCTGTTTAAACTCCCGCAGACACTTTGTATCTGTGTCTTTACTCCTAGAAGATGGTACAAGAAAAGAGACAGATGAACTTGTGTTATTATCCTGCCAGACAGTCAGATGTGCTGCTGCTGTAAAAAAATAAAAATAAAAAAATACAGCATTTATCAGCTGGAGCAAGTTTCTTATTTTTGTGCACGGCAACAGCCAGTATCCATCATCGCGGTGGTGTGTTGTGTCACAACAACCCAGAGGTTGTTAAACGCCCGCCACTAATGCTGCGGCGTTCATCTCGGAGAATGTGCCATTATCAAGCATGCTCGGTGCAGACGGACAAAAATATCTGCGCTGTGGCGCCATGACATCACAGACGCTCCCTTTGGGTGGGGAAAAAGTCATGTAATTGCAATATGCTCTATCATTAGAAGGGCACGGTGTCATTATATTACATGAGTTATTGTAAGGATTAAAAAAAAGAAACCCAAAACAAACCCACATTCTTCTCCTGCTTCGGCCTCATGTTACTGCTGCTACTGCGGGTGTTTTCTGCTTCCTGTCTGTATAGCTGCTAAAAGCTTTGACTTCCCAGCTGGCCGGCGTGTGATTCAGCTCACCTCCGTGCTGTTCGGGCTTTAGGCTTCTGAGGGACTTAGTAGGTTTAGACCAACGCAAACAGGAGACCACTACAGAGGGAGGGCAGGATGAAGAAGTTAGAAGGAGCCGCGAGAAACGGGACAGATGGGGTAGGGATCAAGGCCCCGTGTCCCTCCGTCCCTCTGCCGTTCTCTTGACTTGTCTTCTGTTTCTTGGTCAGGTCTTTCAGCCGTTATGTGGAGCCAGATGACAACCAGCCTGTGAGCTCCTCTAATTATGACTACAGATGTCCTCTTACTACTTCTCTTAAACTGTTATTATAATACCACGGCCATGATACTATGACATTCTGCTTCTAACAATTAAAATTTTTTTGTTCACACTACTTTGGGCATACAGGATTTTACTCAGAGAGCCTAATCTGGCAACCTGCCTTTCCCATGACCCCCCCCAGCCCCCTCCCCTCTTCCCCACCACCACCGGCACATGCACACAGAAAGCACCAGAAAATGACAGACAGTGAGACAGAAGTTGTTTTTATCTTTTTCCTTTTTCTCCCTCTCTTCTGCATATGGTCATCCGTTCTGCCTGTCTATCTGTCTGTCTGTCATTACAGTAAATCAGAGGGCTCTTCGGGCTTTATCCGAGCGTCCTTCTGGCTGGGACGGCTGCAGCAGATGTTGGAGCCTGGGACAAAATGGATTTCCCCCCGCCGAGAGCAGCTTTTCTTGCCCTCCTTAATGGAGGCTCCTTGAAATGCTAATGCCCCACCATTAGTATAGTGGTGGTCTAGCATAGTGATGGTGGGAAAAAAGGGAGAGACCGCGATCCTGACTGAAAAACCTTTGTGACTGGACAACCCCTGGAAAAATCAACTGTGCCGATCCAGACGGACAAACGTCCAGTGGAGGTGTGAGAGAGAGAAAGCAAGAAAGGGGGGATATCCATCTCACCACACACACAGCTGGGTCGTGTGATGGCATCTCATCCACTCCCTCCCCCAAACCTCATCCATCCCTTCCTCAAAGTTCAGCTCCAAAGAGGGATAATGATAATCGTGCATATAAAGAGAGCGATAAAAGAACCAATTTCTGCTTTGCACCAAGCGTTTAAAGGATCAGGGAACGATTTTGAAATTAGGAGGCTTAACTTGTTGAGAACATTTCACAATGAGCTGGTGCTTACTGTTATCGGAGGAATCAAACGGCGAAAGGCAAAGCTGCTTTGCTGAGTGGCGTGTACCACGTTTTTTTCACCCCTACGAGCACGGACGAGGATGAACGCAGCAGTCTGGGAAATGCATTTTTGTATTTGTGCAAAGAGGCAGCTCGGTAAAAGATAAAATCGGCTTGCAGGTGCGAATGAGGCAAAACCTGACGTGGCCTCTTTGGTCAGAATATCAAAATATGAGGCTGGCTTCATATTTTTACTGAAAAGTGTGACTTGAAACTATGCAGCGACTTCTGTGGAGTATCTAAAGCTAGATGAGGATTTTTGCTCTCCTGCTATTTCTTGCTTAACCCCCCCACCCCTCCTTCCCTCACACACACACACACACACTTGCAGATTTATCGCTCTGGACACTCTTGTCCCTGTCAGCAGCTGGCGGGCTGAGTCTTGTTTGAGCTTGTGTGTGTATGAATGCATGTGCACAAATGTGTGTGTGCACATAGCCCAAGTAAAGCCTGCTGCTCTGCTCTGCTGTGCTGGCCAGGCCATGTGGCCACTTTAAAGCTCCTTTCTGAGAGGCCTGTGAAGTTGTTAAGGAGCTCCACTACACTGGCAGTTGGCTCTGGGAATCCCTCTGCCAGCTGTAGCCTGCACACACACACACACACACACACACACACACACACACACACACACACACACACACACACACACACACACACACACACACACACACACACACCCCTCCCTGCTTCACTTCCCTCTCTCTGTCTCTCATGTTCCCCCTCTCATGCTTACACTTGCTCCGTTTTTCTGTGTTCGCCGCCGTCGCTGTCCTCTCTTTCTGTCTGTATTTGTTTGTCGCCTACTCTCTGTTTTTCATGCTCCCTTTCTCCCTCCCTCTCTTTCGCTCTCTCTGTTTCCCTCGCTCTGTCTGTTCCTCGTTCTGACCGCGGTATCTGCATAATCTATGTAGTGAAACATCATTGCGGACCTTCTGTCTCTTCTGGCACCGGTCCGGCTGCACATGTTTTCTCCTGTATACCTGCTCAGATCGCTGGAAATGCACTTTGGCAACCGACACGGAGCCACGTGTGGCAATGATGGCTGTTTAGAAAAAAAAGATGGTTTTGAAAGTGGGTTTGGGAAAAAAAAAAAAAAAGGGCCACAGCGAATAGTTTGTATCACTAATTCTGCAAAAAATTAAAGTTTAATATTTCTTCATCTTGCCTTGACTTTACCGTTGCTGTGATTATTCCTGTGTCAGTCTAGCTCGCTCTCTCCGGCTTTTTTTGTCACTGGCTCCCGAACACTGGAAGGCTGCATCCCTCTCTGAATCTGGCTGACCTTTCGTCGAGAGCAGAGAGCAGGTGCACCTGTGTCCCGTTCCCTGGCTCATACTCCCAAGGTCTGCAGTGCACATCTGCTTGAGTGCTCTTGCTTGTACACACAAGGAGGACATTTGCTTGTATTGTCATCAACTCCATTTGCAGTGGAAGTCCCCGGCTGCAGGGTTATGGATGAATCACAGAAGAAGGCCAGCGCCTCCGATATTTATTCACTGATCTGCTGATATTCACCGTGAGCAATTTTATCCTGAAAGAATGACACAGCACCTTCTTTTAGTCAAGGTTTAGCTTTAATGGTAAGGATGTTCTCTGCTGAGTCACCACACATGTCACATGACTTTAGATTAGCTCACTCACTATCAGCTTTGAAGAAAGTGCAGAACATGATTTTGACCGGATTTTTTGCAACTTTACCCTTGAAAGATTTGGTGTGAGGCTTAGCAGGTGCAGATTTAAAGTAGATTTGCTCACTTGCTTAACTTGAAGACTCAATTCATGATTAAGGAATGTGGTCAGATTAAACAATTTTATATTAGACAGCGTCTCGCCTCTAATTATCAGCTGACAGACAAGGTTTGGAGCTCCTGTTGACTCCTCTCCTTTCCTCTCCTTTCCTCTCCTCTCCTCTCCTCTCCTCTCCTCTCCTCTCCTCTCCCCATCTTTTCCTTTCTCCAGAGACGACCATGCAAGCTGGCGTCCTTTCACTCCACAGATGTCTCTGTTCCTATAGGGCTCTCGCTGCGAGGAGATGTGTTGGCAATCCTGTGAAACACACCTAACACACGCGCCCGGGTACACACACACACACACATTCACAGATGCTCACACACACACACTCGCAGAAACACCCAAACACACGGTGTGATACTGCTGTTGTCGCCGCTGGAGTCGATGTCTGTGAAGACTCTCTCTCATCTTCACTCCCTCACTCTCTTGTTCCTTCCTTTTCCTGTGTGTCGCTGTTCAAAAGAGAGACAGAAAAAAAGTGAAGAGAAGAAGCAGAATGTGTGTGTGTGTGAGTGTGTGTGTGTGTGTGTGTGTGTGTGTGTGTGTGTGTGTGTGTGTACATGTGTCTGTACACACAACACATCCTGTGTGACAACCTGGCGTAGCCTAGATCCGCCAGAGCTCTCAAGTTGGGTGTGAGAAGGTTGTCACCACATACCTGAAGCTCGCAGGATTAACACCTGTTATGAGCTCGAGTGTGTCATGTATGTTTGTCAATGAGCATCTCACTGCATTCATTGGGAGTCTTTTTTTTTTTTTTTTTCTGCGAAGAAACTTCCAACGAGCCAATCAAACGAGGCTCACTCCCTTGAAGAAGTTCTTGGCTACATAAATAGACAATGGCTGCGGCTAATTCTGGTGATTTATTGTTAAGTCAATTTCTAGAGTTTGCATATTTCGTCCGTTTTATCTCAAATGTGCGTCATCTGTGTCTGCGATGCCTATTTAGGCTAGCATGTTGGTGTGTTTTTCTGTTTTCAGCAGTCGTGCTCTGATATGTTCTCTTGTTGGCTGTACTGTTGTGTGTCACTCTGAGTGTGTGTGAGTTTGTGCGACTGCGTGTGTGTGTGTGTGTGTGTGTGTGTGTGTGTGTGTGTGAGAGTGTCCACAGCATGGCAGTCCATCTGTCTCCAGGAGAGCAGCTTCCTGTTCTCTCCCTCTCATCTCTGCCACTGCAGGAACACACAACCTGGTCTGACATCCGCTCACACACAACGTGCACACACACACACACACACACACGCAAACACACATGTATGTATACCTTCTGTCTGTCTATCTGTCTGTCTGTTTGCCGACACACATTCGTCTGTCTGTCTTTCCGCACACATCCCCATAAAGCTCATCAAAGCCAGTCATCTGCCTTCCTTCTGTCTCTCTGTCTGCCTGCGTGTCTGCCCATCTATTTGTCTGTCATCCAAACCGGTCACAAATGATGGAGGGGGGGTGGAGGGGGTTCACACGCGCCATTTGGCATCCCCATCTGAAGCTCAATAGAGTGCTAAATGGCTGGGACACAAAATGGCTGCAACAAACTGTCTGACTCAAAATGGCGACAGATGGGAGGTGTGACACTGAGTCAAAGGTTTCGGCATTTCTCTGGCCTTTCCGAGCGGCGACTGTTTTGAAGTCCAGGGACGAAGCAAAGGGCCGTGTTGACTTTCTATACACGGCGGTCTCATCGATCGCCCACACCGCCGGCCGGGATGGTTTACAATGATTGTTCCACATATCCTTGTTTGCTGGAGAACAGTGGTGCCTGGGGTGTGTGCATGTGGAGCGTGTGTGTGCGTATCTCCGAGCGCGCGCAAACGTGTATCTGTGTGTGCGTGTGTGTCCGAGGGGGACATTGATTGGAGCTATTTCTTCTTTGCCACATGACAGATGCAGCCTGTTCACAGTAGAAACGTCAATGCCCACACCTGCTTGGGTGGTGAATGTGAGGCATCACTGATGATTGCCTCGGTGGAGCCAGACTGAGAGACTGACAAAGTAGGAGGAAGGACTTTGTTAGGATGCTGCTATCTGCTAGAATGCAATTTTTTTCAGCACTATAAGCACCGCGTTAAAGATGAACGTCGGCTAATTCATCAATCAGCAGAAACGAGCGTGTCTGTAGGCATCCGTAACATACACTCGCAGCATATGCCTTCAAATGGAGAGCTGCGTATTAGCCCAATGATTCCATTATATAGGCGACAACGGTGCATTGTTATGAAAATAAATATCACTGTAAGCCTTTACAGTTGGTGAAAATTACCGCACACCACATGTTGTGCCTGCATTTCCATTCAGTACTGTCGGTTTCCAGCTCTGCACCATCACGGGGCAATCTGTTGACTGTGGATTTTAAACGAGAGATAGCCGCGTATCATAATATTTCTGCACGTGTGTCATCCGCGCAGTTTGCAGATTATAAATACAGAAAGATTGAAGAGAAAATCGTGACAAGGACTTTTCTGGCACATAGAACTGTTTTAAATGAGGCAAAAAAGAGAGCCAGTCCTAAGCGTTGGGGCGTGTTTGACGCAGGTAGGATTATAGGCACTAATAAGTTATAAATGATAGTAATGGCCATCTGTTCGCCTATAGGGAGCTCCTAGCCAGCTCTGATTTGGCACGCCGAGCCGCGGCACGACAGACACTCCTTTGAGCATTGGGCGTTTAGAACGCAGCCACCTCGTGCCTGGGCATTTGCTAAATTCAGACGTGACACTCTGACAGCAGATGCTCAAAGCTAGACTTCAAGACGAGGATAAGTACAGATTTTTCCCTCCTCAACAGGAGCATTATGAACGCCGTAGTTATGGAACTGTCAAGTGTGCCTCCGATTAATACCAACCAATTAGACTGATGGTTGCAACATAGGGACAGAAAATCCACACACTGCAGGATAAAAAAAAAACATAGTTTGTGATTAAAAAAACAAAACAACCGATGGTTTGAAACGGCACAAAGCACCTGAATGCTACACCGCTTGGGCAGTAATTGAGTGACTGTGGACAGCTTTGTCCCTGGTAACCGTGGCCTCTCCATCTGTGTGTGTGTTTGTGCGTCAGGGCTCTGGTCTTAGCCCTGTGGCAGGTGTCTCATCCCAGTGCAGTGTTTGCAGTCTGGCCCCTCTAAGCACTGTAGCCTGTCTGAGGCAGATTACACACACACAAGAGCAGATGGGTGCAGACCTCAGCACCCACAAATACACAAAACAAGGCCAGACCAGCTGAATGTACTGGATCTATACATGTGTGAGAGAGTGTTTTTGTGTATATATGTGAAATTAGGCACACACAAGACATGTTTGTTCCTGCATTTATGTCTGTATATCATGTGTAGAGTATGCACGAATTTGTGTGTTACTTGCCCCGGCGTAGCTAAACACATTAGTGGGTAAACATTCTAATCCTGCTGCCCAGAGATGAGGCACAGAGTCTCTGTATTCTTCCTGTATCTCCCACATACGTCAAGTCCCGTATCAAGGCATGGCTGGGTAAGATATTTCACTCATCTTTCTCAGGTTCGCTCATATCGAAGCAGGAATTACTAGTATTGGTGGCTAGGATGCTACACTAATGCGCCATGTCTTCTCTGTTATCAGAGCTTGTGTGGCTGGGATAAAATGCTACGGCATGCTAGAAAGTGCCCAAGGCTAAAACGACACCAAAGCTTGCTGACACCAGAAGTTGGGCAGAAATGCTCTTGTAAATCTGAACAGGCACCGGCTCATATTTGTATTCTCACACTGTAAAAAAAACAAACAAACTCCATAGCGAAATTGTGGAAATACACAAATTTTATATAAATCTAAACACACCACAAGTGTATTTCAGTCAACCTTCCTGTAAAAAATATAGAAATAATTCTGCATTTTAATTATGGAAAATTTCTAGAACCATAACTTGATCTTTGTTTTAGTAGTTTAATCAATTTTTTTACAGTGCAAAGCTGTAAAATGTGAAAGTGCTGTTGCTGACACGCTATTTCCTAAAATGATCATATGGGTAGCCATTATGATGTCACAACAGATAAAACTAAAGAGCCAAACCTGGGCTCACAACCTATAAATGAAATAAAATGATCTTAAATTAAATACTTTTAAGCCTACAGTGTACGTAGATACTAAAAAACCTACCGACATAAAGGTTTTATTTTTATTATTATTATTATTTAGGTGAACAGAGAACCCTGGAGTTCAGTTAGGTATATTAGAGATTCTCAAACACAGTTTATTAAAGAGGATTAATCCAAGACAAGAGCAATATAATAACAAGGAGATTTTTATCATCAAGAAGTTGCCCAAAACGTTACGCTACATCATACTTCTTTAACGGTTACCTGACGTTCTTTCTTAATGATTAGATTGCTACCTATGTCATAGCTCAATGCTAAATATGAAGCCACCTCCAGGAGCTGGTTGCACTGTTCAGTGTGCAGACTGAAAACAAGAAGCAAGCCCGGCTCGTATCGATATGCACTATCTCCTGCTGCATGCTACATGAGAGAAAGGGCAAGTATGGGCAATGACCTGACTTCATTTTCTCTGCATTGCCCAGATTTCATGTGTGAAAACAGCTTAGGATCATTTACTTTCCTGGAGCCTCCAATGGTTTCTTGGCCCCTTCTCCCAGTTATGGACTTCAAAAGTGCATCACGGGCAATTTGTTACAAAGTTGAAACAGAAATTGGGTTTCCCCAAACTTCAAAGCACACAAGCTGTCTAAAATATCATAGCATGTGGTGTTATCATGATTTTTATTTTTTTTAAACCTGATGAACTTGACATGAACCATGATGAACAGCCACAGACCAAAAGTAAGTGGACAGGAGTGCTTCTGCTTTTGGCCATAAAATGTGCATCAGTTTCACATCTGATGCTAAAAACACTGAAGATGGTGGAGAACATACGACATTTTAAAGAAGCTTTTTTTGTGTGTGTCTATATTTTGTGACAGCTGATTCCCACCTGCTCAGAGATTCAGCTGTGGTTTGGCACTCATTTTTTGCTTTTCTTATGCTGCAGTCTTTTTATGGTTAGCGCAGTTTCACAGCGATGACAAGGTGGTGTCAGAGGAAACTTGCTTAGCTCTGACTAAGCTGACTGGAGGATGCACACATGCATTTATATATGTAAACCGCACCCCACCCCCCATGTGTACACACAGATGCTCCTCTGTATGTTCCCCTCACAGCTGCTGTAAGATCCGTCATGTGACCTCGGGCTGCTGGTCACACACGAAAAGCCGAATGTGTCACCAACAAGGCTGATATAAGACGACACTGGGGTGTGTTTGTGTGTGTGTGTGTCTTCAGGGCCCTTATGTCCAAAATGGAAGAGGTGTCAGATGACCTGAGGCTGCATCTCTGGGACACAACAACTGGAGAACTGTCTTTCACACATGCACACTTTTATCTGTACGTCACAGCAGCAGTTTGTCTTCATTCCCTCTGCACCCTGCATGGATGCTCAGTCAACACCAGCCTCCTTCCTGCCGAGTGTCTCTTTGCCTTCTGTTTGCATCTGTAGGAGCACACACACACACACACACACACACTTGCAAATCCATAACCACACCTGTGAAAGCTTTGATGATGAGTAATTAGCTGACCAAACAGGTACTGCTTCACCTGATGACTGAGGCTGCAGTATTGAATCCGGGAGGAAGGAGGGATGGAACAGCAGGAAACTTCCTCTTTCATCATCCAGTGTATGAATCCTTTCATGGGATCAGATTCTTTTTGTCTGATATTACAATTCACGGCTGTCATGTCAAATTATTGTCACTTTTCACACTTTTCAGCATCTGAAATTGAGATTGGACATAGTTACGGTGCATGTTTGCGTGAGCATGAATGTGTGTGTTGTCCTTTTTTTTTTCGCCTTCACAATGTTCCACCTTTTTGTTTGGCTCGGGTTTTTTTTATGTTTATGCTTTGGGGTTGAATGTGTGTGTCAGGGCATGAGTGTGTGCTTGTATTTGCGTATGTTGGGACAAATTAGTTTTCAGCTTGACTGCGTGCATGTGTAAATGAGTTTGAAAGGCTATGTAATCACCCAAGATGAGAACTAAGTGTGTGTGTATGTGTTTGCATGTGTGTGAAGGCAGCTGGACCTTAGCCAAACCCTTGCCAGGTCCTTTTTGCTACGTCCTCTCAAGAATGAAGCACGCACTTGTTAGAGTGATTCTGCGTATGCGCGTATGAGCGAGAGAGAGCATTGAGAGTCTTACAATTAACATCAAGAAAATGTCATCTCTTCTTCCCCTGTCATATTTGACACTACTACGCCACAGCTTTGTTAAATGATGAGAGTGGGTGTGGAGCTGGATAATAGGAAATCCTTGTTGATCTTTTTGTGACTGACTGTAGTAGGCCCAATACAGGCATAGATCTAGAAGGGAAAGTACCCCCCTACAGAACCCTATTATGCACCAACTCTCTGCCCCTCCAGCACCCAGCTAGCATATAGATGAAGCAGTTCAAAAATGCAGAGTACACTCTTGTGCACTCATGATAAGCTGTGTTGCCAAGAGGTCAGCACAGTCTGCAGGCAGGGGCTTTTTCCCTGACTTAAAAGAAATTCCTTATGTACAAACTTTGGCTCTAATTTTCACTTTCAGTAAACACCCGCCGCATGAGAAACTCACACGATGAAATTCACCTGTGGGCCTCCCTTTGGTGCTAGAGTGCCAATTTCCAAAGGTAGCGGTGAACTACCGTAGCTCGAAAGCTCGCGGCTAATGTTTTGTGACGTCAGAAACATACAGTGGCTTGCAAAAGTATTCGGCCCCCTTGAACTTTTCCACATTTTATCACATTACAGCCACAAACATGAATCAATTTTATTGGAATTCCACGTGAAAGACCAATACAAAGTGGTGTACACGTGAGAAGTGGAATGAAAATCATACATGATTCCAAACATTTTTAACAAATAAATAACTGAAAAGTGGGGTGTGCATAATTATTCAGCCCCCTTTGGTCTGAGTGCAGTCAGTTGCCCATAGACATTGCCTGATGAGTGCTAATGACTAAATAGAGTGCACCTGTGTGTAATCTAATCTCAGTACAAATACAGCTGCTCTGTGACGACCTCAGAGGTTGTCTAAGAGAATATTGGGAGCAACAACACCATGAAGTCCAAAGAACAGACCAGACAGGTCAGAGATAAAGTTACTGAGAAATTTAAAGCAGGCTCAGGCTACAAAAAGATTTCCCAAGCCTTAAACATCCCACGGAGCACTGTTCAAGCCATCATTCAGAAATGGAAGGAGTATGGCACAACTGTAAACCTACCAAGACAAGGCCGACCACCTAAACTCACAGGCCGAACAAGGAGAGCGCCGATCAGAAATGCAGCCAAGAGGCCCATGGTGACTCTGGACGAGCTGCAGAGATCTACAGCTCAGGTGGGGGAATCTGTCCATAGGACAACTATTAGTCGTGCAGTGCACAAAGTTGGCCTTTATGGAAGAGTGGCAAGAAGAAAGCCATTGTTAACAGAAAACCATAAGAAGTCCCGTTTGCAGTTTGCCACAAGCCATGTGAGGGACACAGCAAACATGTGGAAGCAGGTGCTCTGGTCAGATGAGACCAAAATGGAACTTTTTGGCCAAAATGCAAAACGCTATGTGTGGCGGAAAGCTAACACTGCACATCACTCTGAACACACCATCCCCACTGTCAAATATGGTGGTGGCAGCATCATGCTCTGGGGGTGCTTCTCTTCAGCAGGGACAGGGAAGCTGGTCAGAGTTGATGGGAAGATGGATGGAGCCAAATACAGGGCAATCTTGGAAGAAACCCTCTTGGAGTCTGCAAAAGAGACTGGGGCGGAGGTTCACCTTCCAGCAGGACAATGACCCTAAACATAAAGCCAGGGCAACAATGGAATGGTTTAAAACAAAACATATCCATGTGTTAGAATGGCCCAGTCAAAGTCCAGATCTAAATCCAATCAAGAATCTGTGGCAAGATCTGAAAACTGCTGTTCACAAACGCTGTCCATCTAATCTGACTGAGCTGGAGCTGTTTTGCAAAGAAGAATGGGCAAAGATTTCAGTCTGTAGATGTGCAAAGCTGGTAGAGACATACCCTAAAAGACTGGCAGCTGTAATTGCAGCAAAAGGTGGTTCTACGAAGTATTGACTCAGGGGGCTGAATAATTACGCACAGCCCACTTTTCAGTTATTAATTTGTAAAAAATATTTGGAATCATGTATGATTTTCCTTCCACTTCTCACGTGTACACCACTTTGTATTGGTCTGTCACATGGAATTCCAATAAAATTGATTCAAGTTTGTGGCTGTAATATGACAAAATGTGGAAAAGTTCAAGGGGGCCGAATACTTTTGCAAGTCACTGTACTTTTAGTAGCTCCCTGAGCTTTGTTCTTTGGTCTCAACCGTGATGTTTACTCCACCCCTAACATTTTCTTCTTAATATGGTGAGTCATCACATGAATCATCACATGTGAAGAAGAACAGAGAAAAACCACCAAGTCTAGAAGCTCGGCGAGCGAGTTAGCCTTGCACTTAAAGTGATAAGTTTACTCAGTTTATTTAGATAAGTTCGGTGAAGAAGGACGTGCAGCTGGCTGGTGTGACAGAAGAGGATGTAAGGGATAGAGTGAGCTGGAAGCAGATGATCTGCCGTGGCGACCCCTAAAGGGATCAGCCAAATGAAGAAGAAAAAGAAGAAGTCACTGATTCATAACTCATAACCGTCTGGAAGCCATTCATATTTCCTTTACTTCCTTATAGGTCGCTAAGTGAATGAGACAAAACAGGAAATCAGTTTTCGGACTAAAATATTCTGTAGACACAGTGAGGGTAACCACACTGTGGAGAGGTGAGAACACACGCCTAACACTGAAGTGATCCAATAGCTGGGTGGTAACAGTTGTTTCATTTATGAAGTTTTCATGTGTTCAAGTCAACCAATCAGCATATACTAAAACCACTCAAGTCCCCTCTTATAGTTGGAGTTTACTTATGAAGCTAAAAAAAGAGCCTTTACTTGGTTAAACTATGATATACATCACTTCCTCCATTGCTGACACAATTTAACAGACTCTTTTAAGGATCCACACCGCCACAGCAGCTGTTAGTCAACAGGTATAACCCCCAATTTACTTTTCCCATGCAATCCATAAATCCAACATGGACTAATTTTTGCTTTCATTACTGTTTTCAATGCTTTAAAGCATTTACACATGGACTACATGGATAAAAGCACTGGACCACACTGCTTTATCTGTGTATTCAGGTGTTTTCAGTCCCGTGGCCACAGGTGTATAAAATCGAGTACCTAGCCATGACGTCTAGGATGCAACAAGTCAGTTTGGGAAGTTTTTCCATCCAAGATATTCAGTAATCAGATAGAAGTGGTATTAATGCAAAGTGGAAGATATTTCAGATATTTTCAGCTGTTAAAAATCTGTATTAATATTGTCGTTGTCCCTCGGTGTGAACAGAACTTAATTTGCTGTTATAAATGTTTTCCGTTTCTCCCAGAACTCATTTTCAGGTTAAGCACATTTTTGCGATGTGTTATACATCGTATGAGTCGTCATGTAAATTCTTTTTGCTATTACTTTTTTTTTCTGTTTTGATTTGTTTCATTGTATATATATTTAATGTACCATCCATTAATGCTTCTTCCCATCCATCCCCTTTAATTGTTCCCACATTGTCCACGGTTGAATTCTTTTCCATTTCTCTCATTCCTCCTCTCTCAGTTGCTTTCTCACCATTTCCACTGTTATTCCTTCTCCTCTCTGCTCTGATATATTTAAACCATCCCCCTGGGGAGAACAGAAGCCCGCCTCAATCTGGAACCAATTGTTTTGTTCGGTTCATGAATCCAGAACCAAACCCTGACAAAAGAAGTCTTGTAAGGACCGCTGTGTTATTTGTTTTTGCCTGAGTTACAGATTGCACTGTTATCAAAGTATTTATTGTACCATTGCGCTGCAGTTGTGGATGCCGAGAGGGCCCGAAGCCTTGCAGCACATCAAAGCTGTCATAAATGTGGAGCAGGGGCCAAATGGCAAGAAATGCTGTGGGCACAAATGAAATAAGCCAGAACTGCTACTGATAAGAAGCGACTTTTAAAAGCTCTCTCACTGTTGATTGCGCCTTGCGAGTTCGAGCTACTGGTTAATATTCTCACACTTCTATCACTCTGGTGACTTTTCG
Organism: Oreochromis aureus; assembly: GCF_013358895.1. Taxonomy (NCBI): domain Eukaryota; kingdom Metazoa; phylum Chordata; class Actinopteri; order Cichliformes; family Cichlidae; genus Oreochromis; species Oreochromis aureus. Next base: position 18,236,937 of record NC_052960.1, on the reverse strand, counting down.
GCACAACTGAGTTTAGCGTGATTCGCATGTTCAAAGGGTGAACTAATTGGAAAGAAGCTTGGCATTGCAGAACAATGATAAGCAACTGATTAATAAGCTGAACTTGGAATGATTCCTCTGCCAATCTAAAAGAATAATAACAAACTCGGGCCTTGCTCTACTTCTCTGCTCATCAGAGGAGCCCCGTGCAGCGGCACATGTGAGTTCAGGGAATTACAGCAGGATGCCGACCCCCTGGAGGTGATTTGAGGCAAGACCTCTGGCTGGTGTCGTCACGGCCGATAGGTGTGTGTACATGTTCCACGTGCATGTGTTTCTCTGTTGCAGATTTAGCCAGTCGGCTGGGAACCTGTGAACATATGCCAGCAACTTGAATAATGCTGCTCAGAATTAGTTTAGTGAGTGAAGCCACCTGACCCCAATGGGCCACCTTTTGACCTTTACTTTAGAGGCTGAGCTGCAGACAAACAACAAAATTGCAAATTGCCAAATGCCAGTGATGTGATAACCTTTTGGACACCGTAACATTTAAATACTTTTATCATTGCCCTCACAAGCCATCATTTATTATCCCCGACTGAGAGTAAAGTTTAAGTATTTCATTTAAGGTGTATTCCACTGAACTTTAAACATGCTACTGCAATAATGTGTATCATTTTTTCCTCCTTGGCTTCTTGACTTCTCACGCGCCTTTCTGCGCAGTCACATGCAGCGACAGGAGGTTTCAGGTCTGGGCACAAGTGCAGGAGGATCTTAGACTGCTCTTAAACCCATTAAGGCCACCTGGGTGTGTAGCCATGCATGGCTAGAAAGATGGCCAGAAGGTGTGTGTGTGAGCGATTGCACGCTTGTGTGTGTACGGGCCGAGAGGTGGCCAGGAGGAGCAGGCTGTTCAGCAAGATTAGCAGGCTCTCACATGTTGCATAACAGATTCCCCCATCTCATGAAAAACCTGCCTGCATGATGCCGCCTGCTAAGCAGGACGGTCTCTACACTCACACACAGACACGTATCTATGAACACACCCAACACTTTGCGCATTCAAGTTAAGCCTCTTCACCAAAATGCTTCTACTGCTTTGATTTGCATAATTCGTGTGGCTATTTGTTAGCTTCTCTTTTCATACCAGTGATGTGTGAGAGCAGAGGTAGACAGACTGGCCTTCTGACTCACGCAGGTTGAGTCAAAGCCTTAACAAATGTCATTATCCAGACCAGCCTGGAGGTGATTAGGTAGTGTGGCGCTTATGGCTCTGTGTTTAGCATGGGTCTGCTGCAACCATCCAGGCCAACTGCTGTGTGTGTGTGTTTATGCATATGGGCTTGGGCTTGCTGGGGGCTGTGATCCGATGGGTCCTATAACACCAAATCAAACACAGAGGGAGACGCAGCCTGTC